>NC_092093.1:16218915-16281415 GCF_045679555.1 Salvelinus alpinus | reverse complement strand
GGAAGGAGAGGGAGAACGAGAAGGAGAGGCAAGGAGAGGGAAGGAGAGGGAGAGGTGGAGGAAGAGGGAAGGAAGGAGAGAGAAAGGGAAGGAGAGGGAGAAGGAGAGAGAGAAGGAGAATGAGAAGGAAGGAGAGGGAATGGGGAGGGAGGGAGGGAGGGAGGGAGGGAGGGAGGGGGGAGGGAGGGAGGGAGGGAAGGAGAGGGAGAGGGAGAATGAGAGTGACAGTGAAGGAGAGAGAAAGGAAAGGTGATGGAGAAGGAGAGGGAGAAGGATGGGAGAGGGAGAGGCAAGGAGAGGGAAGTGAAGGGAAGGAGAGGGAGAGGTGGAGGGAGAAGGAGAGGGAAGGAAAGGGGAAATGAGAGTGAGAGGGAGAGGGAAGGAGAGAGAAAAGAAAGGTGACAGAGAAGGAAAGGGAGAAGGAGGGGAGAGGGAAGGAGAGGGAGAGGTGGGGGTGTGGAAGAGGGAAGGAGAGGGAGAGGGAAGGAGAGGAGAATGAAGGAGAGGGAGAGGGTGAGAGAGAGGGAGAGGGAAGGAGAGGAAGAAGGACAGGAGAAGGAGAGGGAAGAAGAGGGATAGGAAAGGAGTGGGAGAAGGAGAGGCAGATGGAGAGGGGATGAGAGAGAAAGGAGAGGGAGAAGGAGAGGGAAGGCGAGGGAGAATGAGAGGCAAGGAGAGGGGAGGGGGGGGGAGAGGGAGAGGTGGGGGTGTGGAAGAGGGAAGGAGAGGGAGAGTGAGAAGGAGAGGGAAGGAGAGGGAGAGGGAAGGAGAGGGAGAGGTGGGGGTGTGGAAGAGGGAAGGAGAGGGACAGTGAGAAGGAGAGGGAAGGAGAGGGAGAGGTGGGGGTGTGGAAGAGGGAAGGAGAGGGAGAGTGAGAAGGAGAGGGAAGGAGGGGGAGATGGAGAGGGAAGGGAAGGAGAGGTGAAGGGAGAGGGATGTGGAAAGGGAAGGAGTGGGAAGGAGAGGACGCTGGAACGAGAGGGAGAGGGAAACATAAGGAGAGGGAGAAGGAGAAGGAGGGGAGAGGGAGAGGCTAGGAGAGGGAAGGGAAGGGAAGGAAAGGAAAGGAAAGGGAGAGGGAGAAGTGGGGGGAGAGTAAGGGGGAAGGAGATGGAGAGGGCAGGATAGAGAGAGAGAGGGAAGTGAATGAGAAGGAGAGGGAGAAAGAGAGGGAGACTGAAGGAGAGGGAGAGGGAAGGAGACGGAGAAGGAGACAGTGAATTGGAGGGAGAGGGAAGGAAAGGGAGAGAGAAGGAAAGGGAGAGGGAAGGAAAGGAAAGGGTAGAAGACGGAAAGGGAAGGATAGGGAGAGGTGGGGGTGTGGAAGAGGGAAGGAGCAGGAGAGAGAAGGAGAGGGACAGTGAGAAGGAAAGGGAGAGGGAAGGAGAGGGAGATGGAGAGGGAGAGGGAGAGGGAAGGAGTCGGAGAAGGAGAAGGAGAGGGAGAGGGAAGGAGAAGGAGAGGGAAGGAGAGGGAAGGGAAGGGAAGGGAAGGAGAGGTGAATGGGAGATGGAGGGGGAAAGGGAAGGAGTGGGAAGGAGAGGAAGCTGGAACGAGAGGGAGAGGGAAACATAAGGAGAGGGAGAAGGAGAAGGAGGGGAGAGGTAGAGGCTAGGAGAGGGAAGGGAAGTAGAGGGAAAGGGAGGGAGAGGGAAAGGGTAGGAGAGAGAAATGGAAGGAGAATGAGAAGGAGAGGGAGAAAGAGAGGGAGACTGAAGGAGAGGGAGAAGGAAGGAGAGGGAGAAAGAGAGCGAGAGGGAAAGGTCAGGAGGGGGAGAAGGAGACGGAGGGGAGAGGGAGAGGCTATGAGGATTAAAGGAAGGGAAGGGAAGGGAAGGGAAGGGAAGGGAAGGAAAGGAAAGGAGAGGAGAGGGAGAGGGAAGGAGTGGGAGAGGCAATGAGTTGGAGAGGGAGAGGGAAGGGAAGGGAAGGGACATGGAGAGGGAGGAGGGAGAGAGAGAGGGAAAGAGAGGGAAGGGAGAGGGGGAAGGGGAGGAGGAGGAGAAGGAGAATGAGATCAAGAGGGGGAGGGGAATGGAGAGGGAAGGAGCGGGAAGGAGATGATGAGGGAAAGAGAGGGAGAGGGAAGGAGAGTGAGAAGGAGGGAAGGAAACGGAAGGAAAGGGAGAAGGAGAGGGAAGGAAAGGGAAGGAGAGGAAAGGAAAGGGAAGGAGAGGGAGAAGGAGAGGGAAGCGGAGGGAGAGGGAAGGAGAGGGAGAAGGGAAGGGAGAGGGAAGGAGATGGAGAGGGAATGCGAGGGAAAGTGAAGGAGAGGGAAGGCAGCTCCTCTATTAAAGCCCAGTGTCGGCTCAACTAGGAGTCAGGAAAACAGCATGACCATATCATATGTTAATTGTGCATGACCATATTTTTTATATATTTAAAAACTGTTTTTTTAACCTTTAACTAGGCAAGTCAGAACAAATTCTTATCTACAATGACGGCCTACCCCGGCCAACCCGGACAAAGCTGGGGCAATTGTTCACTGCCCTATGGGACTACCATCACGGCCAGATGTGATACAACCTGTCACATGTTAATGGTGCATGACCATATCACATGTTAATGGTGCATGACCATATCACATGTTAATGGTGCATGACCATATCACATGTTAATGGTGCATGACTATATCACATGTTAATGGTGCATGACCATATCACATGTTAATGGTGCATGACCATATCACATGTTAATGGTGCATGACCATATCACATGTTAATGGTGCATGACCATATCACATGTTAATGGTGCATGACCATATCACATGTTAATGGTGCATGACCATATCACATGTTAATGGTGCATGACCATATCACATGTTAATGGTGCATGACCATATCACATGTTAATGGTGCATGACCATATCACATGTTAATGGTGCATGACCATATCACATGTTAATGGTGCATGACCATATCACATGTTAATGGTGCATGACCATATCACATGTTAATGGTGCATGACCATATCACATGTTAATGGTGCATGACCATATCACATGTTAATGGTGCATGACCATATCACATGTTAATGGTACATGACCATATCACATGTTAATGATGCATGACTATATCATAGAATTGTCTTTATTTAGTACAGTCCAAATCCTAACTATCTTCTAGAGTAGGCAATTCAATGTAAAGCTGAGTCTTCTCGATCAAACCCACAGTTGAATTCTTCCATCCATGAGAGGGAATTCATCTGTGAATGACTCATCACTGTCAGTGATTGCAGAAACATCACACTCTATCCTCCTCCCCTTTTTGTCTGAATGTGAAGATTGTGAACCTCAGTCCTGGTAGGTGATAATTAAGAGATGGGGCTTCTCCGCAGGACACTGTAGAGTCTGGCTGATTGCTACTGGTCTCTTCTCTAAGAGTGTGTGTGTGTGTGTGTGTGCGCGCGCGTGCGCGTACGCGTGCGTGTGTGGAGTAAGGAGGGGCAGCAGGTAGGACTCCACACATTGATTAAAGTGATACATTCCACTCAATACCACTCTGTCTGGGCTGATTAGCATTGGTTGATGACAGGCATCCTAATTAATATATATTTGGTGCAAAGAGAACAGGACGCGGCCACAGCAGGTGTGTAATACTAGAGGTTGATGAGATCTGGAGTAGGGTTTCAAACAGTGATGGACGTTGGGTACGGGGACACTGTAGATGTGGAGCAAATATTGTGTCTTCTCCTACCTCTAAAACACACACACACAAACACACATACACAAATGCAGACACCCACCCCAGAGAGGTCCATACGGTTGTTGTAATTTCCCTGAGAAGTGTGCACATCAGTGATTCTGTACTGGCACAGCTGCAGAGATAAGGTGCGGTAAGCCCGGTAGATTGGATATGCAAATTAAAGATCAGAAAGTTTGGAGAGGAGGCATAATTAACAACAGGTGGAGACACAAGGAGACAGAGCTACGAGGTGTCTTTGAGAGAGAGAGAGAGAGAGAGAGCGTGAGAGAGAGAGAGAGAGAGAGAGAGAGATAGATAGATAGATAGAGCGAGAGAGAGAGAGAGAGAGAGAAAGAGAGAGAGAGAGAATCAACCAAGGAGGGCCTACAGCAGAACCTAGATCTTCTGCACAGATTCTGTCAAACCTGGGCCCTGACAGTAAATCTCAGTAAGACAACAATAGTGGTGTTCCAGAAAAGGTCCAGTTTCCAGGACCATAAAAACAAATTCCATCAAGACACAAAAAACGATATATACCTTGGCCTAACCATCAGCGCCATATATAACTTCCACAAAAATGTGAAGGATCTGAGAGACAAGGCAAGAAGGGCATTCTACGCCATCAAAAGGAACATAACATTTGACACACCAATTAGGATCTGGCTAAATAGAGTTGAATCAGTTATAGAACCCATTGCTCTTTATGGTTGTGAGGTCTGTGGTCCGCTCACCAACCAAGAATTCACAAAGTGGGACAAGTCAAATCAAATCAAATGTATTTATATCGCCCTTCTTACATCAGCTGATATCTCAAAGTGCTGTATAGAAACCCAGCCTAAAACCCCAAACAGCAAGCAATGCAGGTGTAGAAGCACGGTGGCTAGGAAAAACTCCCTAGAAAGGCCAAAACCAAGAAAGAAACCTACAGAGGAACCAGGCTATGAGGAGTGGCCAGTCCTCTTCTGGCTGTGCCGGGTGGAGATTATAACAGAACATGGCCAAGATGTTCAAATGTTCATAAATGACCAGCATGGTCAAATAATAGTAATCACGGTAGTTGTCGAGGGTGCAGCAAGTCAACACCTCAGGAGTAAATGTCAGTTGGCTTTTCATAGCCGATCATTAAGAGTATCTCTACCGCTCCTGCTGTCTCTAGAGAGTTGAAAACAGCAGGTCTGGGACAGGTAGCACGTCCGGTGAACAGGTCAGGGTTCCATAGCCGCAGGCAGAACAGTTGAAACTGGAGCAGCAGCACGGCCAGGTGGACTGGGGACAGCAAGGAGTCATCATGTCAGGTAGTCCTGAGGCATGGTCCTAGGGCTCAGGTCCTCCGAGAGAGAGAAAGAAAGAGAGAAAGAGAGAATTAGAGAGAGCATACTTAAATTCACACAGGACACCGGATAAGACAGGAGAAGTACTCCAGATATAAAAGACTGACCCTAGCCCCCCGACACATGAACTACTGAGACAGGAGGGGTCAGGAGACACTGTGGCCCCATCCGATGATACCCCCGGATAGGGCCAAACAGGCAGGATATAACTCCACCCCCTTTGTCAAAGCACAGCCCCCACACCACTAGAGGGATATCTTCAACCACCAACTTACCATCCTGAGACAAGGCCGAGTATAGCCCACAAAAATCTCCGCCACGGCACAACCCAGGAGGGGCGAAAACCCAGACAGGAAGATCACGTCAGTGACTCAACCCACTCAAGTGACGCACCCCGTCTAGGGACGGCATGAAAGAGCACCAGTAGGCCAGTGACTCAGCCCCTGTAAAAGGGTTAGAGACAGAGAATCCCAGTGGAGAGAGGGGAACCGGCTAGGCAGAGACAGCAAGGGCGGTTTGTTGCTCCAGAGCCTTTCCGTTCACCTTCACACTCCTGGGCCAGACTACACTCAATCATTTGACCTACTGAAGAGATGAGTCTTCAGTAAAGACTTAAAGGTTGAGACCGAGTCTGCGTCTCTCACATGGGTAGGCAGACCATTCCATAAAAATGAAGCTCTATAGGAGAAAGCCCTGCCTCCAGCTGTTTGCTTGGACATTCTAGGGACAATTAGGAGGCCTGCGTCTTGTGACCGTAGCGTACGTGTAGGTATGTACGGCAGGACCAAATCGGAAAGATAGGTAGGAGCAAGCCCATGTAATGCTTTGTAGGTTAGCAGTAAAACCTTGAAATCAGCCCTTGCCTTAACAGGAAGCCAGTGTAGGGAGGCTAGCACTGGAGTAATATGATCACATTTTTTGGTTCTAGTCAGGATTCTAGCAGCCGTATTTAGCACTAACTGATGTTTATTTAGTGCTTTATCCGGGTAGCCGGAAAGTAGAGCATTGCAGTAGACTAACCTATAAGTAACAAAAGCATGGATTAATTTCTTTGCATCATGTTTAGACAGAAAGTTTCTGATTTTTGCAACGTTACGTAGATGGAAAAAATCTGTCCTTGAAACAGTCTTGATATGTTCGTCAAAAGAGAGATCAGGGTCCAGAGTAACGCTGAGGTCCTTCACAGTTTATTTGAGACGACTGTACAACCATCAAGATTAATTGTCAGATTCAACAGAAGATCTCTTTGTTTCTTGGGACCTAAAACAAGCATCTCTGTTTTGTCCGAGTTTAAAAGTAGATAGTTTGCAGCCATCCACTTCCTTATGTCTGAAACACAGGCTTCTAGCGAGGACAATTTTGGGGCTTCACCATGTTTCATTGAAATGTACAGCTATGTGTCATCCGCATAGCAGTGAAAGTTACCATTATGTTTTTGAATGACATCCCCAAGAGGTAAAATATATAGTGAAAACAATAGTGGTCCTAAAACGGAACCTTGAGGAACACCGAAATTTACAGTTGATTTGTCAGAGGACAAACCATTCACAGAGACAAACTGATATCTTTCCGACAGATAAGATCTAAACCAGGCCAGAACTTGTCCGTCTAGACCAATTTGGGTTTCCAATCTCTCCAGATGAATGTGGTGATCGATGCTATCAAAAGCAGCACTAAGGTCTAGGAGCATGAGGACAGATGCAGAGCCTCGGTCTGACGCCATTAAAAGGTAATTTACCACCTTCACAAGTGCAGTCTCGGTGCTATGATGGGGTCTAAAACCAGACTGAAGCATTTCATATACATTGTTTGTCTTCAGGAAGGCAGTGAGTTGCTGCGCAACAGCATTTTCAATTTTTTTGGAGAGGAATGGAAGATTCAATATAGGCCGATATTTTTTAAATATTTTCTGGGTCAAGGTTTGGCTTTTTCAAGAGAGGCTTTATTACTGCCACTTTTAGTGAGTTTGGTACACATCCGGTGGATAGAGACCCGTCTATTATGTTCAACATAGGAGGGCCAAGCACAGTGAGCAGCTTTTTCAGTAGTTTAGTTGGAATAGGGGTCCAGTATGCAGCTTGAAGGTTTAGAGGCCATGATTATTTTCATCATTGTGTCAAGAGATATAGTACTAAAACACTTGAGTGTCTCTCTTGATCCTAGGTCCTGGCAGAGTTATGCAGACTCAGGACAACTGAGCTTTGGAGGAATACGCAGATTTAAAGAGAAGTCCGTAATTTGTTTTCTAATGATCAGGATCTTTTCCTCAAAGAAGTTCATGAATTTATCACTGCTGAAGTGAAAGCCATCCTCTCTTGGGGAATGCTGCTTTTTAGTTAGCTTTGCGACAGTATCAAAAATACATTTTGCATTGTTCTTATTTTCCTCATTAAGTTGGAAAAATAGGATGATCGAGCAGCAGTGAGGGCTCTTCGATACTGCACGGTACTGTCTTTCCAAGCTAGTCGGAAGACTTCCAGTTTGGTGTGGTGCCATTTCCGTTCCAATTTTCTGGAAGCTTGCTTCAGAGCTCGGGTATTTTCTGTATACCAGAGAGCTAGTTTCTTATGACAAATGTTTTTAGTTTTTAGGGGTGCAACTGCATCTAGGGTATTGCGCAAGGTTAAATTGAGTTCCTCAGTTAGGTGGTTCACTGATTTTTGTCCTCTGACGTCCTTGGGTAGGCAGGGGGAGTCTGGAAGGGCATCAAGGAATCTTTGGGTTGTCTGAGAATTTATAGCATAACTTTTGATGCTCCTTGGTTGGGGTCTGAGCAGATTATTTGTTGCGATTGCAAACGTAATAAAATGGTGGTCCGATAGTCCAGGATTATGAGGAAAAACATTAAGATCCACAACATTTATTCCATGGGACAAAACTAGGTCCAGAGTATGACTGTGACAGTGAGTAGGTCCAGAGACATGTTGGACAAAACCCACTGAGTCGATGATGGCTCTGAAAGCCTTTTGGAGTGGGTCTGTGGACTTTTCCATGTGAATATTAAAATCACCAAAAATGTGAATATTATCTGCTATGACTACAAGGTCCGATAGGAATTCAGGGCACTCAGTGAGGAACGCTGTATATGGCCCAGGAGGCCTGTAAACAGTAGCTATAAAAAGTGATTGAATAGGCTGCATAGATTTCATGACTAGAAGCTCAAAAGACAAACACCAAATTGAGAATTCTGTAAAAACATCTTCCATGTACAACGTAAAACACCAAATAATGCATACAGAGCAGAATTAGGCTGATTCCCGCTAATTATCAAAATCCAGAAAACAGCAGTTAAATTCCACAACCATCTAAATGGAAGCGATTCCCAAACCTTCCATAACAAAGCCATCACCAATTTTGATAAACTCCCATATCTACTGGGTGAAATACCACAGTGTGCCATCACAGCAGCAAGATTTGTGACTTGTTTTTCACAAGAAAAGGGCAACTAGTGAAGAACAAACACCATTGTAAATACAAACCATATTAACCATATTAACCAAACCATACAAACCATAACCTTTTATACTTTAACTATTTGCACATCGTTACAACACTGTATAAAGACTTAATATGGCATTGTCTATTCCTTTGGAACATTTGTAAGTGTAATGTTTACTGTTACTTTTTAATTGTCTATTTCACTTTTGGTTATTGTCTATTTCACTTGCTTTGCCAATGTAAACATATGTTTCCCATGCCTATAAAGCGAGAGAGAGAAAGAGAAAGAGAAAGAGAGAGAGAAAGAGAGAGAGAAAGAGAGCGAGAGAGAGAAAGAGAGCGAGAAAGAGAGAAAGAGAGCGAGAAAGAGAGAAAGAGAGAGAGAGAGAGAAAGTGAGGGAGGAGAGAAAGAAAGAAATATAGAGGGCGAAAAAGAGAGAGAGAGAGAGAGAGAGAGAGAGAGAGAGAGAGGAGAGAAAGAAAGAAAGAAAGAGAGCGAGAAAGAGAGAAAGAGAGCGAAAGAGGGAGAGAGAGAGAGAGCAAGAGAGAGGAGAGAGAAAATGAGAGAGAGAGAGGGAGAGGGGTAGAGAGAGAGAGAGAAAGAGGAATAGAGAGTGAGAGAAAGAGAGAGGGAGCGAAAGAGAGGGCGAGAGAGAGAATCAAAGAAAGCTTGTGGTTTAGATAATATCAGAAATGAAATGCTGAAAACAGCACACCTGAGTTGCAAAATGCTGTGCTTAAATTGTTCAACATTGTTTTAACTTCTGGCTGCTTCCCTGATATCTGGAAACAGGGGCTCATCTCTCCTATCCACAAAAGTGGAATGTCAAATTGGCTTTCTCCCTACCTGCTACCTACCTGCTATATGCTGATGACTTGGTACATCTATCACCAACCAAAGAAGGCCTTCAACAGAACCTTAACATTCTAGAGCAATATTGCCATATTTGGGCCATGGCAGTATATTTCAAAAAAACAAAGATCATGATTTTCCCCCCCAAAAAACAGATGTCAGAAACACAAATATAAATACACCCTGAACAACAACATAATTGAACACACTAAAAATTACACATACCTTGGTCTGACCATATCTGCATCGGGAAACTTTAATATGGCAGTGAATGCACTCAAAGAAAAAGCCCGCAGAGCATTGTATGCAATAAAAATGAAATTATTTAAAATCAACATCCCAATTAGAATTTGGACCAAAATATTTTATAGTTTAATCCTATCCAATAGCTCTTTACGGAAGTGAGGTTTGGGGGCCACTCAATAAACTGGACTTTAAAATGTGGGACAAACATCCAATTGAAGACCTACATGCAGAATTCTGTCGGAAAAGTCCAGAGAAATACACCAACTATTGCATGTAGGGCAGAATTGGGCCGCTTTCCAGTAGTAATGAAAATACAGAAAAGATCATAAAAATGTTGGCTACATCTAAATTCAAGTCCAAATTCAAGTCTGCAATTTAAAGCACTTCAAACCCAAGAGCTGAGCCCAGAAACGAGCCCGCACTGCTTAAAAAAAAAAGAATTCCAATAAACAAAATCATGAACCAATCAAAGGACTCATATTTACAACATTGGAAAAACGAAACAAAATCCCAAAGCCGACTAAATTGCTATCTGACCCTAAACAGAGAATATGAATTGGCTGATTATCTCTACTCTGTCAGAGATACGAAGCAGAGACAGATCCTAACCAAGTACAGGCTGAGTGACCACCAATTGGCAATAGAAACGGGCAGACATAAAAAGACATGGCTACCCAAAGAGGAGCGTGTATGTGGTCACTGCATGACAGGGGAGGTAGAGACAGAGATGCACTTTCTCCTTTACTGTGATAAATATTCCTCACAAAGAGATTCATTATTCACAAAAATGACTACATTTATTCAAAATTTTAACTTATTAAACCCAGAGGAAAAACTAAAAATACTCATGGGCGAAGGAGCAATGGCTCCTCTTGCAGCCAAATATGTATTTGCCTGTCATAGCCTGAGGGACACTGAATTATAACATCTGCATAGTAAGCAGTAACTTACTTATTATTACTATTATTGTTATTACTATTATTGTTATTACTATTATTATTGTTGTTTATCATTCCAAATAGTAGTGGTATGGGTGGTAATGGTAATGATAGCAGTTTAGTGATGGTGGTGGTGGTAGTAGTGGTAATGATGATAGTAGTTGTAGCACTGATGTAATGGTGAAGATTACCGTTATTTAGTTATAAGTTAGTTATAGTTTCATTTTCCATATTAAGATTTTTATATTTATTACATTTCTACTATTGACTGTTACCATTTTATTGTTATTATTTCTGTATTTAATTTAGTAGTATTATTTACTACCATTTTATATTATTACTTGTTATCGTATATAATTTTATTACAATGTTTATTGTATACATTGTTGCTTTGGAAATATTGACACAATGTTTTTCATGCCAATAATGCAGCTTGAATTTGAATTTGAGAAAGGGAGAGAGAGAGAGAGAGAGAGAGAGAGAGAGAGAGAGAGAGAGAGAGAGAGAGAGAGAGAGAGAGAGAGAGAGAGAGAGAGAGAGAGAGAGAGAGAGAGAGAGAGAGAGAGAGAGAGAGAGAGAGAGAGAGAGAGAGAGAGAGACAGAGACAGAGACAGAGACAGAGACAGAGACAGAGACAGAGACAGAGACAGAGACAGAGACAGAGACAGAGACAGAGACAGAGAATAGAGAGAGCTCACAATGACTAACTCAGTTCATGACGTGAATGGAAGGTTTATTCAGGTGATTGTTGATGCATCGGCTCATACGTTTCAGCTCACTTTGGATGCTTGGTAGAAAGCTTTTCCTACAGGCTTCATCCATGAATTTGATGTTTTGCTTCAAGTAGTGATATTTCAGGAGTTTTGGGATGTCCTACTTTGCTTGATTCACTTCTCTAAGTGATTGAACCTTTCCGAACAACAATTTGTTGCAATAATCTTGATTAATACTTTGGTGTGCCACTGTTGTCCTTTCTGATGACTGTATCAGAGAAAAATCATTCATTTGCCTTGATGACAGCTTTGCACACTCTTGGCATTATCTCAACCAGCTTCACCTGGAATGCTTTTCCAACAGTCTTGAAGGAGTTCCCACATATGCTGAGCACTTGTTGGCTGCTTTTCCTTCACTCTGTGGTCCAACTCATCCCAAATCATCTCAATTGGGTTGAGGTCGGGTGATTGCGGAGGCCAGGTCATCTGATGCAGCACTCCATCACTCTCCTTATTGGTCAAATAGCCCTCACACAGCCTGAAGGTGTGTTGTGTGTGTTGAGATGTGTCTGTTACATGAACTCTATGAAGCATTTATTTGGGCTGCAATTTCTGAGGCTGGTAACTCTAATGAACTTATACTCTGCAGCAGAGGTAACTCTAGGTCTTCCTTTCCTGTGGTGGTCCTCATGAGAGCCAGTTTCATCATAGCGCTTGATGGTTTTTGTGACTGCACTTGAAAAAACTTTCGAAGTTCTTGAAATTTTTCGTATTGACTGACCTTCGTGTCTTAAAGTAATGATGGACTGTCGTTTCTCTTTGCCTATTTGAGCTGTTCTTGCCATAATATGGCCTTGGTCTTTTACCAAATAGGGCTCTCTTCTGTATACCACCCCTACCTTGTCACAACACAACTGATTGGCTCAAACACATTAAGAAGGAAATAAATTATACAAATGAACTTTTAACAAGGCACATCTGTTAATTGAAATGCATTCCAGGTGACTACCTCATGAAGCTGGTTGAGAGAATGCCAAGAGTGTGCAAAGCTGTCATCAAAGTGAAGACTAGCTACTTGGAAGAATCTCATTTGTTTAACTTTTTTTTTTAACACGTGCAAGCTGTCTGGAGACATGCCATCAGCCCAATGGCTACAGTCTGGACAACAGCTATTTCCACCAACAGGCCCTTACATACATACACACATACACGTGCACACACACACACATGCATACATGCACAAACACACACACGAACACACATACGGACACCACCCCTCCCTTGGGACACAGTCAATCATGAAGTCTTCTCTAGTGTAAAAGGCTTCTGGCGACTCAGTTGCCATTGACGACATGTTCCATGTATCCTTGTATCGGTTGTCAAGGATCATTAAGAGGCATTCACATGGATCTTTCCATGGCTAACCGGAACACACATCCAGACACACAGACACACAGACATAGACACAGACACAGACATAGACACAGACACAGACACAGACACACACACACTCACACACACACACTCACACACACACACACACACACTCACACACAATCACACACTCACACACACACACTCACACACACACATGTACAGAGACAATTAGAGTACTCTACTTTCTCTTCATAATTGAAGGGAGGAACCAACCAACTGAAGCTTAGGAAAGTCCATAGGGGCCCACGTGTTAAGGCCCCTGTCCCCATCCTGCTGCACTCTGGAGACCCTGAATATGAACAACTATCAAATTAAACCTCTATATTTTATGCTGATTGTGAGAACATGTAATGTGTTGAGCGTTACCCAGGTTAACTATGCAAGTAGAGAGGAGATGACTCTGTACCATACATGAGTTGGTTAGTGTTGTGAGATGTTTAGATTATAACAGGATGCTCCACATGTCTTTGGGCAATACCATTTGCATAAGCAAATCATTGATTAATTAGGCATCCTAGTAGAATATGGTTATAACCTGAGAGTGACAGCTAAGACTTGAAGCTACAATATCAAACCCCAATGAGACAGCACTGACATGCAGGAAGTTGAAGGGAGAGGGGAGGGGAGATGAGAACAGAGGAGGCTCATCCCAAACTCTTGCGACTATGATGGCACTTGGATTCTGACATCATTGCTGTCTGGGATCGATCAGCTGAAGTGGAGTCTGGTCACGGTAGGAGGGAGGGAAAGAGAGAGAAAGAAAGAGAGAGAGAGAAAGAGAGAGGAGAAAGAGAATTAAGAGCACAATATACAGTGACCCCTTGACTTTTTCCACATTTTGTTAAGTTACAGCCTTATTCTAAAATGTATATTAAAAAATATATATCCTCATCAATCTACACACAATGACCCATAATAAAAAAAATGGCACATTTATTAAACATTAAAAATATATATATCTTATTTACATAAGTATTCAGACCCTTTGCTATGAGACTCGAAATTGAGGTCAGGTGTATCCTGTTTCCCATTGATCATCCTTGAGATGTTTCTACAACTTGATTGTAATCCACCTGTTGTAAATTCAATTGATTGGACATGTCCAATTAAAAACCAAGCCATGAGGTCGAAGGAATTGTCCGTAGAGCTCAGAGACAGGATTGTGTCGAGGCACAGATCTGGGGAAGGGTACCAAAAAATGTCTGCAGCATTGAAGGTTCCCAAGAACACAGTGTCCTCCATCATTCTTAAATGGAAGAAGTTTGGAACCACCAAGACTTTGCCTAGAGCTGGCCGCCCAGCCAAACTGAGATATCGGGGTAGAAGGGCTTTGGTCAGGGAGGTGACCAAGAACCCGATGGTCACTCTGACAGAGATCCAGAGTTCCTCTGTGGAGATGGGAGAACCTTCCAGAAGGACAACCATCAGGCTTTTATGGTAGAGTGGCCAGATGAAAGCCACTCTTCAGTAAAAGGCACATGACAGCCCGCTTGGAGTTCGCCAAAAGGCACCATGAGAAACAAGATTCTCTTGTCTGATGAAACTAAGATCAACCTCTTTGGCCTGAATGCCAAGTGTCACATCTGGAGGAAGCCTGGCAACATCCCTATGGTGAAGCATGGTGGTGGCAGCATCATGCTGTGGGGATGTTTTTCGGCAGCATGGACTGGGTGACTAGTCAGGATCGAGGGAAAGCTGAAAGGAGCAAAGTACAGAGAGATCCTTCATGAAAACCTGCTCCAGAGATCTCAGGACCTCAGAGGAAGGTTCATCTTGCAGGAGAGTCTTCAGGACATGTCTCTGAATGTCCTTGAGTGGTCCAGCCAGAGCCCGGACTCGAACCCGATCGAACATCTCTAGAGAGACCTGACAATAGCTGTGCAGCTATGCTCCCCATCCAACCTGACAGAGCTTGAGAGGATCTGCAGAGAAGAATGGGAGAAACTCCCCAAATACAGATGTGCCAAGTTTGTAGCATCATACCCAAGAAAACTTGAGGCTGTAATCACTGCCAAAGGTTCAACAAAGTACTGAGTAAAGGGTCTGAATACTTATGTAAATGTCATATTTCATTTGGTTTTTCTTCTAAAAACCTGTTTTTGCATTGTCATTATGGGATATTCTGTGTAGATAATGAGGGGAAAAAACGATTTAATCAATTTAAGAATAAGGCTGTAACGTAACAACATGTAGAAAAAGTGAAAGTGTCTGAATAGTTTCCGAATGCAGTGTATACTGGAAGAGGGAAGGAGGAGTGAGAATCGAGAAGAGAGAAGGGTTGACGGAGAAAGAGAGAAGCAGGGAGAGATTCTCTCTCTTTAATAGAACTTATTCAAGAAAGAGTTCTGCTATATTTGCTTGAAAAAGACTTGTAGTTTTGAGAAACACCCAGAGAATTTTTTCACATTGTTGAAATGTTGAAAGCCTATTTGGTGCAGTGTGGCTGGATCTGTGTGAGTGTTGAATACTTTTGTCTGGCAGCGTTTGCATTGGGGAACTATTTTCAGACGGCAAACATGGCCTCTCTCAGAATACAGCCTGCCTTCTCTCCAAAGCAGACAGGACTGTGCTCTCTACCTAGAGCCTAGAATGTGTGTGTTTGTGGTCATGCTGGTGATCATGTGTGTGTATCCGTGTGCTAGCCTGGGACCTGACGATGTGTATAACCCACTGATGCAGGGAGCACTGCATCATATTATTTGAGACAGGCAGGGGGTCGGATGAATACTAATCAGAGTCTCCTCTCCTCTTCTGTCTCAGCCTGTACTGACAGAGTTGACTCCTATAGGACAGTAGGAACCTGTGTGCTTTGATTCTCCAGTGAGTTTGAGATGAGAGCTCAGGGCTAAGAATGAGAGCTCAGGGCTAGAGATGAGAGCTCAGGGCTAGAGATGAGAGCTCAGGGCTAGAGATGTGCAACATTGTTCGATACACTGGCTGCGCATCACGCTCACACTCTTGTGCTGTTGGCCCACACGCTAACAAGATTTCAGGTTGAGTGTGAGATCTTCATGTGAGGTTGCAGACAGATGAGCAGAGACGAGAGAGCTGAACAGTCTATATGGGAACGAGAGAGAGAGAGAGCGAGAAAAAGACTCCATTTGCTGCTGTGTTTCTCCAACAAATTCTTATTTACAATGACTGCCTACCAGAAGGCAAAAGGCCTCCTGCAAAATGCCTCAAGCTTATAGACAGTCTTTGGTGGAAACAATCGATTTGATGATAAACTAAAAAAGTAAAATACCTGAATATTTGTGGAAATGGAGACTTTCACTCTCTCTGCTCAAAAACATTTCATGCTGAGAACCAGGTCTCTTACACAGGCCCTGTATACACATTAATGCACATCAATATACACTATACACATTCATATACATCAATATACACTATATATATTAATATACATCATTATACACTATACACATTAATATACATCAATATACATCAATATGTACATCAATATGTACATCAATATAAATCAATACACAACAATATACACATCAATATCAATACACATCACTATATGCATTAATATACACATCAATATATACATTAATATGCATCAATATACACGGTACACATTAATATACATCAATATACACTATACACATTAATATACATCAATATACATCAATATGTACATCAATATACATCAATACACAATAATATATACATTAATACACATCAATATACACATCAATATCAATACACAACAATATATACATTAATACACATCAATATACACATCAATATCAATACACAACTATATAAATCAATACACATCAATATACACATCAATATCAATACACATCACTATATACATAAATATACACATCAATATACACATCAATATGCACATTAATATACATCAATATACACTATACACATTCATATACAACAATATATACATCAATACACACATTAACACACATCAATATACACATCAATATGCACATCAATATACACCTCAATATACACATCAATATACACCTCAATATACACATCAATATACACCTCAATATACACATCAATATACACATCAATATACACATCAATATACACCTCAACATACAGATCAATATGCACATCAATATATACCGCAACATACACATCAATATACACATCAATATACACATCAATATACACATCAGTATAGATATCAATACACATCAATATACACATGTATATACGCATCAATATTAATATAAATATACACATCAATAAACATGTCAATATACACTATACACATCAATATACACTATACGCATCACTATACACATCAATATACACTACACATCAATATACACATCAATATATGCATTAAATATACACATCAATATGCACATCAATACACACATCAATACACATATATACAGTGGGGAGAACAAGTATTTGATACACTGCCGATTTTGCAGGTTTTCCTACTTACAAAGCATTTAGAGGTCTGTAATTTTTATCATAGGTACACTTCAACTGTGAGAGACGGAATCTAAAACAAAAATCCAGAAAATCACATTGTATGATTTTTAAGTAATTAATTTGCATTTTATTGCATGACATAAGTATTTGATCACCTACCAACCAGTAAGATTTCCGGCTCTCACAGACCTGTTAGTTTTTCTTTAAGACACCCTCCTGTTCTCCTCTCATTACCTGTATTAACTGCACCTGTTTGAACTCGTTACCTGTATAAAAGACACCTTTCCACACACTCTGTCATGTTTTGTCTTTGATCATGTCTTGTCCCTGTGCTTCCCTCTGCTGGTCTTATTAGGTTCTTTCTCTTTCTCTCTCTCTATCGTTCCGTTCATGCTCCCAGCTGTTTCTCATTCTCCCTACGACCTCATTTACTCTTTCACACCTGTCCCCTATTTTGCCCTCTGATTAGAGTCCCTATTTCTCCCTCTGTTTTCCGCTCCTGTCCTTGTCGGATTCTTGTTTGATGTTTGCAGTTCCTGTGTCTTGTTCCGCCCTGTCGTGTTCTTTTGCCTTCTTCAGATGCTGCGTGTGAGCAGGTGTCTATGTCAGCTACGGCCTGTGCCTTCCTGAAGCGACCTGCAGTCTGTGGTCGCGTCTCCAGTCGTTCCTCTCTATTGACGAGAGGATTTCAGTTTCCTGTTTTGGATTTCCATTGATTTATATCCAGGAGTATCATTATTTGTTTTATACTGGAATAAAGACTCTGTTACTATTACGTCGCTTTTGGGTCCTCATTCATCTGCATAACAGAAGAATCCGACCAAGAATGGACCCAGCGACTACGGATTCTCTCAACACTGCCGTCGAGTTCCAGGGAGCTATGCTCGGCAGACACGAGCAGGAATTGTTTGCTGCTCGTCATGCCGTTGAGACCCTGGCCGCTCAGGTCTCCGATCTCTCTGGACAGTTTCAGAGTCTTCGTCTCGTGCCACCAGCTACTTCCTGGTCTTCCGAGTCTCCGGAACCTAGGGTTAATAACCCACCATGTTACTCTGGGCAGCCCACTGAGTGTCGCTCCTTTCTCACCCAGTGTGATATTGTGTTCTCTCTCCAGCCCAACACGTACTCAAGAGAGAGAGCTCGGATCGCTTACGTCATATCACTCCTTACTGGTCGGGCTCGGGAGTGGGGCACAGCTATCTGGGAGGCAAGGGCTGAGTGTTCTAACGATTATCAGAACTTTAAAGAGGAGATGATACGGGTTTTTGATCGTTCAGTTTTTGGGAAGGAGGCTTCCAGGGCCCTGGCTTCCCTATGTCAAGGTGATCGATCCATAACGGATTACTCTATAGAGTTTCGCACTCTTGCTGCCTCCAGTGACTGGAACGAGCCGGCGTTGCTCGCTCGTTTTCTGGAGGGACTTCACGCTGAGGTTAAGGATGAGATTCTCTCCCGGGAGGTTCCTTCCAGCGTGGACTCTTTGATTGCACTCGCCATCCGCATAGAACGACGGATAGATCTTCGTCATCGAGCTCGTGGAAGAGAGCTCGCGTTAACGGTGCTTCCCCTCTCCGCATCTCAACCATCTCCTCCCACCGGCTCAGAGACTGAGCCCATGCAGCTGGGAGGTATTCGCATCTCGACTAAGGAGAGGGAACGGAGAATCACCAACCGCCTTTGCCTCTATTGCGGTTCTGCTGGACATTTTGTCATGTCATGTCCAGTAAAAGCCAGAGCTCATCAGTAAGCGGAGGGCTACTGGTGAGCGCTACTACTCAGGTCTCTCCATCAAGATCCTGTACTACCTTGTCGGTCCATCTACGCTGGACCGGTTCGGCTGCTTCCTGCAGTGCTTTGATAGACTCAGGGGCTGAGGGTTGTTTTATGGACGAAGCATGGGCTCGGAAACATGACATTCCTCTCAGACAGTTAGGGAAGCCCACGCCCATGTTCGCCTTAGATGGTAGTCTTCTCCCCAGTATCAGATGTGAGACACTACCTTTAACCCTCACAGTATCTGGTAACCACAGTGAGACCATTTCCTTTTTGATTTTTCGTTCACCTTTTACACCTGTTGTTTTGGGTCATCCCTGGCTAGTTTGTCATAATCCTTCTATTAATTGGTCTAGTAATTCTATTCTATCCTGGAACGTTTCTTGTCATGTGAAGTGTTTAATGTCTGCTATCCCTCCTGTGTCTTCTGTCCCCTCTACTCAGGAGGAACCTGGTGATTTGACAGGAGTGCCGGAGGAATATCATGATCTGCGCACGGTCTTCAGTCGGTCCAGAGCCAGCTCCCTTCCTCCTCACCGGTCGTATGATTGTTGTATTGATCTCCTTCCGGGGACCACTCCCCCTCGGGGTAGACTATACTCTCTGTCGGCTCCCGAACGTAAGGCTCTCGAGGATTATCTGTCTGTTTCTCTCGACGCCGGTACCGTGGTGCCTTCTTCCTCTCCCGCCGGAGCGGGATTTTTCTTTGTTAAGAAGAAGGACGGTACTCTGCGCCCCTGCGTGGATTATCGAGGGCTGAATGACATAACGGTTAAGAATCGTTATCCGCTTCCCCTTATGTCGTCAGCCTTCGAGATTTTGCAGGGAGCCAGGTGCTTTACTAAGTTGGACCTTCGTAACGCTTACCATCTCGTACGCATCAGAGAGGGGGACGAGTGGAAAACGGCGTTTAACACTCCGTTAGGGCATTTTGAATACCGGGTTCTGCCGTTCGGTCTCGCTAATGCTCCAGCTGTCTTTCAGGCATTAGTTAATGATGTACTGAGAGACATGCTGAACATTTTTGTTTTCGTTTACCTTGACGATATCCTGATTTTTTCACCGTCACTCGAGATTCATGTTCAGCACGTTCGACGTGTACTCCAGCGCCTTTTAGAGAATTGTCTCTACGTGAAGGCTGAGAAGTGCGCCTTTCATGTCTCCTCTGTCACTTTTCTCGGTTCTGTTATTTCCGCTGAAGGCATTCAGATGGATCCCGCTAAGGTCCAGGCTGTCAGCGATTGGCCCGTCCCTAAGTCACGTGTCGAGTTGCAGCGTTTTCTCGGTTTCGCTAATTTCTATCGGCGTTTCATTCGTAATTTCGGTCAAGTGGCTGCCCCTCTCACCGCTCTGACTTCTGTCAAGACTTGCTTTAAGTGGTCCGGTTCCGCCCAGGGAGCTTTTGATCTCCTCAAGAAGCGTTTTACATCCGCTCCTATCCTTGTTACTCCTGACGTCACTAAACAATTCATTGTCGAGGTTGACGCTTCAGAGGTGGGCGTGGGAGCCATTCTGTCTCAGCGCTTCCAGTCTGACGATAAGGTCCATCCTTGCGCTTACTTTTCTCATCGCCTGTCGCCATCGGAACGCAACTATGATGTGGGTAACCGCGAACTGCTCGCCATCCGCTTAGCCATAGGCGAATGGCGACAGTGGTTGGAGGGGGCGACCGTCCCTTTTGTCGTTTGGACTGACCATAAGAACCTTGAGTACATCCGTTCGGCCAAACGACTTAATGCACGTCAAGCTCGTTGGGCGTTGTTTTTCGCTCGTTTCGAGTTCGTGATTTCCTATCGTCCGGGAAATAAGAACACCAAGCCTGATGCCTTATCCCGTCTCTTTAGTTCTTCTGTGGCTTCTACCGACCCCGAGGGGATTCTCCCTGAAGGGCGTGTTGTCGGGTTGACTGTCTGGGGAATTGAGAGACAGGTAAAGCAAGCACTCACTCACACTGCGTCGCCGCGCGCTTGTCCTAGTAACCTTCTGTTCGTTCCTGTCTCTACTCGTCTGGCTGTTCTTCAGTGGGCTCACTCTGCCAAGTTAGCTGGCCACCCCGGCGTTCGGGGTACGCTTGCTTCTATTCGCCAGCGGTTTTGGTGGCCTACTCAGGAGCGGGACACGCGTCGTTTCGTGGCTGCTTGTTCGGACTGCGCGCAGACTAAGTCAGGTAACTCTCCTCCTGCCGGTCGTCTCAGACCGCTTCCCATTCCTTCTCGACCATGGTCTCACATCGCCTTAGACTTTATTACCGGTCTGCCTTCGTCTGCGGGGAAGACTGTGATTCTTACGGTTATCGATAGGTTCTCTAAGGCGGCACATTTCATTCCCCTCGCTAAGCTTCCTTCCGCTAAGGAGACGGCACAAATCATCATTGAGAATGTGTTCAGAATTCATGGCCTCCCGTTAGACGCCGTTTCAGACAGAGGTCCGCAATTCACGTCACAGTTTTGGAGGGAGTTCTGTAGTTTGATTGGTGCTTCCGTCAGTCTCTCTTCCGGGTTTCATCCCCAGTCTAACGGTCAAGCAGAAAGGGCCAATCAGTCGATTGGTCGCATTTTACGCAGCCTTTCGTTTCGAAACCCTGCGTCTTGGGCAGAACAGCTCCCCTGGGCTGAGTACGCTCACAACTCGCTTCCTTCGTCTGCTACCGGGCTGTCCCCGTTTCAGAGTAGTCTTGGCTACCAGCCTCCTCTGTTTTCGTCCCAGCTCGCCGAGTCCAGCGTTCCCTCCGCTCAGGCTTTTGTCCAACGTTGTGAGCGCACCTGGAGGAGGGTCAGGTCTGCACTTTGCCGTTACAGGGCGCAGACTGTGAGAGCCGCCAATAAGCGTAGGATTAAGAGTCCTAGGTATTGTCGCGGTCAGAGAGTGTGGCTTTCCACTCGTAACCTTCCCCTTACGACAGCTTCTCGCAAGTTGACTCCGCGGTTCATTGGTCCGTTCCGTGTCTCTCAGGTCGTCAATCCTGTCGCTGTGCGACTGCTTCTTCCGCAACATCTTCGTCGCGTCCACCCTGTCTTCCATGTCTCCTGTGTCAAGCCTTTTCTTCGCGCCCCCGTTCGTCTTCCCTCCCCCCCCCCGTCCTTGTCGAGGGCGCTCCTATTTACAAGGTACGGAAGATCATGGACATGCGTTCTCGGGGACGTGGTCACCAGTACTTAGTGGATTGGGAGGGTTACGGTCCTGAGGAGAGGAGTTGGGTTCCATCTCGGGACGTGCTGGACCGTTCGTTGATCGATGATTTCCTTCGTTGCCGCCAGGGTTCCTCCTCGAGTGCGCCAGGAGGCGCTCGGTGAGTGGGGGGGTACTGTCATGTTTTGTCTTTGATCATGTCTTGTCCCTGTGCTTCCCTCTGCTGGTCTTATTAGGTTCTTTCTCTTTCTCTCTCTCTATCGTTCCGTTCATGCTCCCAGCTGTTTCTCATTCTCCCTACGACCTCATTTACTCTTTCACACCTGTCCCCTATTTTGCCCTCTGATTAGAGTCCCTATTTCTCCCTCTGTTTTCCGCTCCTGTCCTTGTCGGATTCTTGTTTGATGTTTGCAGTTCCTGTGTCTTGTTCCGCCCTGTCGTGTTCTTTTGCCTTCTTCAGATGCTGCGTGTGAGCAGGTGTCTATGTCAGCTACGGCCTGTGCCTTCCTGAAGCGACCTGCAGTCTGTGGTCGCGTCTCCAGTCGTTCCTCTCTATTGACGAGAGGATTTCAGTTTCCTGTTTTGGATTTCCATTGATTTATATCCAGGAGTATCATTATTTGTTTTATACTGGAATAAAGACTCTGTTACTATTACGTCGCTTTTGGGTCCTCATTCATCTGCATAACACACTCAATCAAACAGACTCCAACCTCTCCACAATGGCCAAGACCAGAGAGCTGTGTAAGGACATCAGGGATGAAATTGTAGACCTGCACAAGGCTGGGATGGGCTACAGGACAATAGGCAAGCAGCTTAGTGAGAAGGCAACAACTGTTGGCGCAATTATTAGAAAATGGAAGAAGTTCAAGATGACGGTCAATCACCCTCGGTCTGGGGCTCCATGCAAGATCTCACCTCGTGGGGCATCAATGATCATGAGGAAGGTGAGGGATCAGCCCAGAACTACACGGCAGGACCTGGTCAATGACCTGAAGAGAGCTGGGACCACAGTCTCAAAGAAAACCATTAGTAACACACTACGCCGTCATGGATTAAAATCCTGCAGCGCACGCAAGGTCCCCCTGCTCAAGCCAGCGCATGTCCAGGCCCGTCTGAAGTTTGCCAATGACCATCTGGATGATCCAGAGGAGGAATGGGAGAAGGTCATGTGGTCTGATGAGACAAAAATAGAGCTTTTTGGTCTAAACTCCACTCGCTGTGTTTGGAGGAAGAAGAAGGATGAGTACAACCCCAACAACACCATCCCAACTGTGAAGCATGGAGGTGGAAACATCATTCTTTGGGGATGCTTTTCTGCAAAGGGGACAGGACGACTGCACCGTATTGAGGGGAGGATGGATGGGGCCATGTATCGCGAGATCTTGGCCAACAACCTCCTTCCCTCAGTAAGAGCATTGAAGATGGGTCGTGGCTGGGTCTTCCAGAATGACAACGACCCAAAACACACAGCCAGGGAAACTAAGGAGTGGCTCCGTAAGAAGCATCTCAAGGTCCTGGAGTGGCCTAGCCAGTCTCCAGACCTGAACCCAATAGAAAATCTTTGGAGGGAGCTGAAAGTCCGTATTGCCCAGCGACAGCCCCGAAACCTGAAGGATCTGGAGAAGGTCTGTATGGAGGAGTGGGCCAAAATCCCTGCTGCAGTGTGTGCAAACCTGGTCAAGAACTACAGGAAACGTCTGATCTCTGTAATTGCAAACAAAGGTTTCTGTACCAAATATTAAGTTCTGCTTTTCTGATGTATCAAATACTTATGTCATGCAATAAAATGCAAATTAATTACTTAAAAATCATACAATGTGATTTTCTGGATTTTTGTTTTAGATTCCGTCTCTCACAGTTGAAGTGTACCTATGATAAAAATTACAGACCTCTACATGCTTTGTAAGTAGGAAAACCTGCAAAATCGGCAGTGTATCAAATACTTGTTCTCCCCACTGTATACACATCAATATACATTGATATACATCAATACACGAAAAGCAAGTAACAAAGGGAAAGACGGAAACCGAGACAAAGAGAGAGAAACTGTAATGACTCTCTGGTTGCCTGGTGGATGTAATAAGTTGTTTATCTTTGTTTTTGGAACATATTTACCTCCTGCTGTGCATCATGGGACTTAGCCAAAACAATGGAATGGAAACAAAGCAGTGAGGATGCTGCCCTTCATAAGACTGCATTGTTTACAGAATGGAGTCAACCGGGCTAATTTAGTACAGTCAAATCAAATCAACTCAAGCTCTATTTATACAGACATGGAATGCAATGCAATGTGCTTCACAGGAAAAAAAACTAATAAAATAAAAACGTTGAAAGTAAAAATGGAAATATTTACTACACAACAAACATAAGAGGATAACAAGTACAGAATAACAATAGAAATTAAACAACTGAAAAGCACCCAAAGAAAAAGCAAGTGATTGCAATCAAATAAGACAAAAGAAAGATGCTAACCGCTAAGCTTGACCATCTTTACGCTTACTACCGCTAATGTGAGAATGTTCTACCGTGAGTGTGTAATATTCTTGTTATTTTATTGTCTTTGCAGATCATGCCTTTGGATGGGGAGTTTTGAAGTGTTTCTGCTGAGAAAGCACAACTATTACACTCAGAGAAGGAGGCGTGGTTTTGAACCCGAGGTGGTGCCACAGTCAACCCAGCTGATTCCAGGTAACTAACTCTAACTTCCACATAGTGGATGTACTACAGTCCTACATCTCCCTACGTAATGAATGAAGCTCCATGAAGCTCCATGAAGCTCTATGAAACTCAATGAAGCTCTATGAAATGAAGTTAGGTCTTCTGTTACTGTATGTGACATCTTCATTTATGGTAGCCTATGTGTTGTGCAGTATTCAGTCCTCATTATGTCATGAGAGAAAGAGGATGAAACTAATGACCGCTTCCCAACCCTTTGTCTTTACGAGATGGAAGTGGATGCGGTTGAGAAGCGCCATCGAACGCGTTCCAAAGGGGTCCGAGGTACGCTACGGTAACAGTACAGTGTGTCTGTCTCTCTAAACGGCCTGGGGCTGTTAGTTACTGCCTCCCCTAACCCCTCACTCTGCCCCCTCCCTCTCATCTGCCAGCCACCTGGTGTCATATTGGGGGACATCAAGTCAAAGTGAAAGTAACTGTAGATACACAGAAATGCATGATGGATCCTGTAGTTTTGATTTTGATTGTAATTGTTTATTCTTTACTGCTATTGTTGTGTATGTTGTACGAGACAGTGCATCTAACTGTGTCTGATGTGGCTTTGTTCATCTTTCTCACTAGTTCCAGTGGAGACGGCAGCACAGGAGTTATTCAGGTTGGTGCGTAATTCATTCCTGAGGGCTTTACAGACTCTCTGAGTGGTCAATGGTTTTCTATATATATTTGATTTGCTGTTGTATTAACAGTAGGCTATAGTGGGGATATTATGATCAACTGCATTCTATTATCACTCCCTGCAGATTGGTCATGTTGAGAGGGACCATGTTTCACTTCGTGCCAGTGATACAAGTGAATATCCCTGACATGTCCTAATATGGACACCGTACTGACATCATATCCACAGTGACTTGAGGTGTTGTATTGTAAACAGCCACTGTTGACAGTGCCTTTACCGTATCTCTCTAGTCATTTCCTCAGCTGTAACATTTGGACAAGGATCAAGTGTTTAGCTCATAATTACTTTCATGCCTTCATTGAACAGATTAAAAATGATTGATTATTTTCCCCCAAAAAATGTTTGCGATATATCTACCCTTTTTCATTGCAGTTGTAGAATACACCAATGTTATAAACATTCTAGTACACTCTGTAATCGTGTGTTTTCTGTCTGGCCAGTGGCCTGCACAGTCTCTATCTCTAAACACCCTTCTCCCTCTTGATGGTATTTCTCAGCTCAGAACCCCTAATCCATAATCTCTCCACACCACTTCCCTGGCTCTTGCTTCTCACACACTTATGATCGCGCACGTCCGCACACACGTACACATACAAGCATACACACGTAAACATACACACACACATACACACACAAGCAGACACACGTAAACATACACACACACGTACACGTACAAGCATACACACGTAAACATCCACACACACGTACACGTACAAGCATACACACGTAAACATCCACACACACGTACACGTACAAGCACACACATGCAAACGTGCACGCACACGTACACACACACGCAGGCAGACAGTCAGGCAAGCACCCACGCATGCACACACAGAGACAGACAGCCCACTGGCCTATACACATCCTCTCCCTGAGGACATAGGTGTTTCATCAGCCCATGGATCCATTTCCAGGCCTACACACATCAATAAGGCCAATAGCAGTGATCGATGCGTGCTCCTGCCATTCACCGACAATCTATGGATCTGTTCACCTTGGAGAGAGCGAGAGCTGCTGTTCTGCTCTAATTAGCACCGTCATGCACTTTTCATTGTGGATGGTGCATGACGGACATCCACCACCGCGGCATCCATATTAGGAAGTTGTCAAGCAAAACTAAATCAGTGGTCAGACAAAGCTTCCTAAATTGTACAAATGACCTCGACTAACCTGTACCCCCGCACATTGACTCAGTACCGGTATTCCCTGTATATAGCCTGACTAACCTGTACCCCCGCACATTGACTCAATACCGGTATTCCCTGTATATAGCCTGACTAACCTGTACCCCCGCACATTGACTCGGTACCGGTATTCCCTGTATATAGCCTGACTAATCTGTACCCCCGCACATTGACTCGGTACCGGTACCCCCTGTATATAGCCTGACTAATCTGTACCCCCGCACATTGACTCGGTACCGGTACCCCCTGTATATAGCCTGACTAACCTGTACCCCCGCGCATTGACTCGGTACCGGTATTCCCTGTATATAGCCTGACTAACCTGTACCCCCGCACATTGACTCGGTACCGGTACCCCCTGTATATAGCCTGACTAATCTGTACCCCCGCACATTGACTCGGTACCGGTACCCCCTGTATATAGCCTGACTAACCTGTACCCCCGCGCATTGACTCGGTACCGGTATTCCCTGTATATAGCCTGACTAATCTGTACCCCCGCACATTGACTCGGTACCGGTATTCCCTGTATATAGCCTGACTAATCTGTACCCCCGCACATTGACTCGGTACCGGTATTCCCTGTATATAGCCTGACTAACCTGTACCCCCGCACATTGACTCGGTACCGGTATTCCCTGTATATAGCCTGACTAATCTGTACCCCCGCACATTGACTCGGTACCGGTACCCCCTGTATATAGCCTGACTAACCTGTACCCCCGCACATTGACTCGGTACCGGTACCCCCTGTATATAGCCTGACTAACCTGTACCCCCGCACATTGACTCGGTACCGGTATTACCTGTATATAGCCTGACTAACCTGTACCCCCGCACATTGACTCGGTACCGGTATTACCTGTATATAGCCTGACTAACCTGTACCCCCGCACATTGACTCGGTACCGGTATTCCCTGTATATAGCCTGACTAACCTGTACCCCCGCACATTGACTCGGTACCGGTATTCCCTGTATATAGCCTGACTAACCTGTACCCCCGCACATTGACTCGGTACCGGTACCCCCTGTATATAGCCTGACTAACCTGTACCCCCGCACATTGACTCGGTACCGGTACCCCCTGTATATAGCCTGACTAACCTGTACCCCCACACATTGACTCGGTACCGGTACCCCCTGTATATAGCCTGACTAACCTGTACCCCCGCACATTGACTCGGTACCGGTACCCCCTGTATATAGCCTGACTAACCTGTACCCCCGCACATTGACTCGGTAGCGGTACCCCCTGTATATAGCCTTGTTATTGTTATTTTATTATGTAATCTTTTATTTTTTTTGTCAATATTTTCTTAACTATTTCTTGAACTGCATTGTTGGTTAAGGGCTTGTAACTAAACATTCCACGTAAGGTCTACCTGTTGTATTCGGCGCCTGTGACAAATACGATTTGATTTGATCTCCTAATATGGATACCGTACACCACAGGTGGCTATAAACTAGCGGATGTGATGGCAGTGAGAGGGAACCGCGGGCGAATGGGCCAATGGAAAGCTACAACAGAGTTTACCTCCTAGTACCTATAGGTGTGGGGTCAAAGGGAGAAGCACCAAGTGTTCCTTAAAAGGGGCTCTTTATCTTTGGCACTCACAGCTGTCTAAAGGAAGGCTGATGGGCTGCTATGAAATATGCAGAGTACTGAGTCATCGCCTGGCCTCGAGGCTGCTGGCTGTGTGTTCTCATTACATGAATAATACACAGCTGCTATGGTCCTGTGCATTCCTCTGGATCATGTGTTTTGTCATGCATGTACTGAACACTATCTGTGTGTGAGGGAATGGGATGTCATCTGGAGGAGTGTGTGTGCATCGGGTGAAGGGGGAGGGGCCGTGTGTGTGTGTGTGTGTACGTGCCTATCGTGCCATGCATCGTGTTAACTCCAGTGTCTCTCCTTTGTGTTTACAGCTGTCCTACTCCAGGCTGTGATGGAAGCGGACACGTCAGCGGCAAATACGCCAGACACCGAAGGTAAAGATCTTTCTTCACTCCCCTTATAATCTGCATTTTTCCTCCTCCTCCTCACTCTCTCACTCACTCACTCGCTCAGCCCTCCCTGACCTGTCATGGACAAATCAAGCTCTCCAGCTCCAGGCCTTTGCTCCTGCACAAAAAGCAAACCTGCAATTGCAATCACTGGCTGTGAAAAGTTGATTGCAAAATGTGTCAGAATATCTGAGGACCTGCTTGAGTGTTAGATTGATACTGGTTGATTGTGGTTGTGCAACATCTACAGATGTAGGTTTTTAATTTGATCAACCTGTTGCAGGAGAACATTCCTGCAATGTAGTAAACTTGTGGTGTAAACTTGTGGTGTATTTGAGCATTAAAAAGGCTTCTGAAGTTTGTAATTTCCACCTTGAAATTTCAGACTTGATTTTCCATTTTTGAAAAATTGATCAACCCTAACATCAATGTTCATTAATTACTGTATAATCCACGCACTGATTCATATTTCCTGTTGCTGCAGGATTATTTTCCTGCTGTAGCTCAAATTCAGATCCTACATCTGTATTCTTTCTGTGATTGCTGTGGTGATTTCCCAGACACATTGACAGATTACATAGAGACCGGAGTGTTGTACTTCGAGAGCTGTGGACCCAACCATTTTGCTGTAATCTTGGATGTTATCCAGAATTCGCCAGTTTATAGTCGTTTATATCTTCAAGGTCACCCAAATTCTTGCAAATGTTAAGTCAATGATCAATGGCAACTTTAACATCCCCCTGAGATCAATGTCCGCGCCCCCGCGAAAATCTAATTAGCATAATAAAAACAATCCCAATAAAAATCTGTTTAAGGAACAATGGATGCGTCTCAATCCACCGCATCCACCTATGTCTCACTTCCGCATCTGCGGTGAAAGGTGACAGAGCTAGAGCAGTGTTTATCAGACCATGAGACATCCTGAAAATTGGGCTCTATGACCTACACAAGTGTCAGGAGACTAGTTTGAACTCAGTACACACGACCTGCCAACTTCTGTCTGTAGTGTCCAAACCGTCTGGCCTACACACGATTGACCCCCCTGTGCAAAGGTGAGACTCTTACCAACATGTACATGTGGGTTGTTTTGCTCTAGGATGCCCACAGGCCTCACAAGACTTGTCTGAAGGTCCCTGGTACCAGTTGAAAAAATGAATGGAAGTATATGTGGAGACCGTTTAATGCCAAAAATATGGGGTTAAATACGTGTACATGTTTCCTGATCTTTCTTATATCTCTCAAATATAGGACAGACACTTCAGAACAAACTTCCTTTTGATATGCTTTTGGGACTATCTGTTGTTCCATGTAGTGAATCTGTTATTCAATGGGTTTGTATTGGCTAATAGCAGTAATATACTTCAAGGGGTCTGTCCTATATTTCAAAATCAAAAAGCTAAATGATCCTTGGTATGACCTTCTTGAAACAATTCCATATAACTTAGTAGAACCCCACCTCCCCCGGCTTAGACAGGCCTTAGACTCTGATGGGTTGATTTACAGTCATGAGTGCCTACATTTTACATACAGGTGGTCCCGGGAAACAAACCCACTATCCTTATGTTGCATGCTCTACCAACTGAGCCACAGAGGATCACTTTAGAAATCACTCAAAAGAAGAGAAAGGTGGCGATAGGAAATCGAACTTCGTTGACAGCTGACATGTAAAGTCACCAGACGTTCCCAGAGTCCTCCTCCACTCAGGGCATGTTTAAACAAAAGCTTCTCCACTTGATGCTATTTACTCCCCTTACGTGGGCTAGAGAGATTGATAGCTGTGTCTCCAGTGTCACCCCATCAAGGCGTCTCCATGAACCAGTGGGCTAGAATTGCATTTGGTGCCACAGACAAATGACACATGCATCAGACCTCTCCCTCTCCCAAAGACCCTGGGTGATAAATTACCCACAAATAGAGGGGCAGGCTGAGAGGAAGAGCTCTGTGTGTGTGTGTGTGTGTGTGTGTGTGTGTGTGTGTGTGTGTGTGTGTGTGTGTGTGTGTGTGTGTGTGTGTGTGTGTGTGTGTGTGTGTGTGTGTGTGTGTGTGTGTGTGTGTGTGTGTGTGTGTGTGTGTGTGTGTGTGTGTGGCCGGTCGGTCGATTGATTGGTTGATTGATTGATTGGCTGGTTGGTCGGTCGGTTGGTTGATTGGTTAATTGGCTGGCTGGTTGGTTGATTGATTGGTTGGCTGGTCGGTCAGTGGGTTGATTGGTTGATTGGCCTGTCAGTTGGACGGTTGGTTAGTCGGTTGATTGGTTGATTGGCTGGTCGTTTGTTTGGTTGGTTGATTGGTCAGTCTGTTGATTGATTGGTTGATTGGCTGGTCAGTTAGTCGGTTGATTTGTTGATTGATTGACTGGTCAGTTGGTCGGTTCATTTTTTGATTGGTTGGTTGGTAGGTTGATTGGTTGGTCTGTTCGTTGGTCGGTTGATTGGTTGATTGGCTGGTGGGTCGGTTGATTGGTTGGTTAAATTGGTTGATTGGCTGGTCGGTCGTTCTATTGATTGGTTGGTTGATTGGTCGGTTGATTGGATGGTTGATTGGCTGGTCCGTCCGTTGATTGGATGATTGACTGGTTGATTGGTTGATTGGCTGGTCGGTTGATTGGCCGGTCGGTTGGCCGGTTGGTTGGTTGATTGGTTGATTGGTTAATTGGCTAGTCGATTGGTCGGTTTATTGGTTGGTTGGTTGATTGGCTGGTCGGTCGGTCGGTTGGGTAGTTGGTTGTTTGGTTTGTTGGTTGGTCGGTTGGTCGGCTTGTTGGTTGGTTGATTGGCTGGTTGGTGCTCTAGTGATGATATGTTTACAGTAGCCTAAAACTGTGCAGTGATATATATATAGTGATATAATAACATGGTTAAATCTTCTACTTTCTAGGCGACCCGTGCACAAGAGACGCACATATATTTGTCTTTACTAAACTGCTACTCTTGTTGGCTGAGCTCTGCTGTCTTGTAGTCTGCTGTCTTGCTTCATCTCTCCTCTGCTCAGTAACATAATATGATTGATTTCACTGGCGGCCCCAGTTGAACCCCCGGCTATAGTGTTCAAGCTAGGGAAGAGGAGGAGGTGGAGGTGTGGAGGCATATGGCTGTGTTTGGGTGTAGTAATGACAATGACTGTTACCCCCGCACACACACCCGAACACAATGTGAAGACGATGCTAGCTGTTTGAGAGTCTGCGGCCATTAGAGCAACCTCAAACAGGATCTACTGTGTGTCTGCTCTTTGAAGTAGGACATGAGAGAGAGACAGACAGACAGACAGACAGACAGACAGACAGACAGACAGACAGACAGACAGACAGACAGACAGACAGACAGACAGACAGACAGACAGACAGACAGACAGAGAGAGAGAGGGATAGAGCGAGAGATGTGTAGAGAGAGAGAGAGAGGGATAGAGATAGAGAGAGAGAGAGAGAGAGAGAGAGAGAGAGAGAGAGAGAGAGAGAGAGAGAGAGAGAGAGAGAGATAGAGAGAGAGAGAGAGAGAGAGAGAGAGAGAGAGAGAGAGAGAGAGAGAGAGAGAGAGAGAGAGAGAGAGAGAGAGAGAGAGAGAGAGAGAAAGAGAGAAAGAGAGAGAAAGAGAGAAAGAGAAAAAGAGAAAAAGAGAAAAAGAGAAAAAGAGAAAAAGAGAGAGAGTAAGAGAGAGTAAGAGAGAGAGACAGAAATAGAGTAGTAGGGTGGATGAGGCGTTCCACACTCATTGATAATTTAACATGTGTAATGTTAAAGTTGACCTTGATATGTGCAACATTACAATTGACATTGATATGTGTAACATTACAATTGACCTTGATATGTGCAACATTACAATTGACCTTGATGTATGTAACATTACAATTGACATTGATATGTGCAACATTACAATTGACATTGATATGTGCAGCATTACAATTGACATTGATATGTGCAACATTACAATTGACCTTGATATGTGCAACATTACAATTGACCTTGATGTATGTAACATTACACTTGACCTTGATGTATGTAACATTACAATTGACCTTGATGTATGTAACATTACAATTGACCTTGATGTATGTAACATTACAATTGACCTTGATGTATGTAACATTACACTTGACCTTGATGTATGTAACTCTATTGGGAGTCAAAAATTGCAAAAAATAATATTGTCAATTAATCATAAACCAATCTGTGCCTACATTAACCTATGATTTAACAGAGATTACACATCTAATCAAGGTGTAAATTAAAGCCAGTTTTAGTGAGAGTGTTACATGTTGACATTGGTACATACAGTAATGTATTGCACAATATTAATATCTTTGACATATCTTTCTGATTTGGTGAGTAATCATTTTAATACTGTTTATTCCATCGCCCATCATTGTGAGAACATACACAAATAAAACGTCTAAAGATTTGGACTAAAAGGGAAATCTTTTCTCAGTAAATCCACTGGTTGGTAATGAGGTCTATTGTGAGCAGCTTTGTTGCTGGTGTGACTGCCATGTCTAGAGCTGGCACTCAGTAATTGCCTAGGCTTTGTACAGATGAGGTTGAGTGCAATCTCTCACTCCCTATCACTCCCTATCACTCCCTATCACTCCCTATCACTCCATCTCTCTCTCTCTCTCTCTCTCTCTCTCTCTCTCTCTCTCTCTCTCTCTCTCTCTCTCTCTCTCTCTCTCTCTCTCTCTCTCTCTCTCTCTCTCTCTCTCGCTCTCTCTCTCTCTCTCTCTCTCTCCCTCCGGCTGATGTATGACTCATATGGACTGAGCCTGCAGGCAGGTATAATTCAGGTCCTGACAGGTAACACTCACTAAAAGGCTGGGAATGGAGCCAAGAGCTGGTGGCAGGCAGCAAGGAGAGGAGAGGAGAGGGCCAGAGTGCCGCAGGCTGGAGAAAGAGGAGAGAGAGGAGGAGAGAGAGGAGGAGAGAGAGGAGGAGAGAGAGTAGTGAGTAGAGAAAGGAGAGAGGAGAGCCCTGGCAGGGCAGACAGAACCACTCCACACACACCTAGTATTTGTGTTGTCTTTGTGAGAGCTATACAGCAGAGTTTAAATTGTGTTGTCTTTGTGAGAGATATATAGCAGGGTTTAATTTGTGTTGTCTCTGTGAGAGCTATACAGCAGGGTTTAATTTGTGTTGTCTTTGTGAGAGATATACAGCAGACTTTAATTTGTGTTGTCTTTGTGAGAGCTATACATCAGGGTTAAATTTGTGTTGTCTTTGTGAGAGCTATACAGCAGAGTTTAATTTGTGTTGTCTTTGTGAGAGATATACAGCAGGGTTTAATTTGTGTTGTCTTTGTGAGAGATATACAGCAGGGTTTAATTTGTGTTGTCTTTGTGAGAGATATACAACAGGGTTAAATTTGTGTTCTCTTTGTGAGAGCTATACAGCAGGGTTTAATTTGTGTTGTCTCTGTGAGAGCTATACAGCAGGGATTAATTTGTGTTGTCTTTGTGAGAGATATACAGCAGGATTTAATTTGTGTTGTCTTTGTGAGAGATAAACAGCAGGGTTTAATTTGTGTTGTCTTTGTGAGAGCTATACAGCAGGGTTTAATTTGTGTTGTCTTTGTGAGAGATATACAGCAGGGTTTAATTGCAGGGTTTAATTGACCCAGAGTCTCAGGGTCGGCGTACATTGGGCTGATTTACTACGATACAATGAATTCTGTATAAACAAACAAACATTATACAGCCTGGATACAACCCTTAGCAGTGATACATTATATTGTCCATACACCACAAATCCCTGAGGTGCCTTATTGCTATTATTAACCGGTTACAACATAAATAGAACAGTGAACAAGTAGTTTTGTGTCATACCCATGGTATATTGTCTGTTATACACAAGGCTGGAATGCTGTTTCAGCCAATCACCATCCAGGACCCAAACTACCCGGTTTATAATCTGTATTATAAACCGGGTGGTTTGAGCCCTGAAAACTGATTGGCTGAAAGCAGTGGTATATTTGATTTTTTTCACCTTTATTTAACCAGGTAGGCTAGCTGAGAACAAGTTCTCATTTGCAACTGCGACCTGGCCAAGATAAAGCATAGCAATTCGACACATACAACAACACAGAGTTACACATGGAATAAACAAAACATACAGTCAATAATACAGTAGAAAAAATAAAACAAAAAGGTACATATACAGTGAGTGCAAATGAGGTAGGATAAGAGAGGTAAGGCAATAAATAGGGCATGATGGCGAAGTAATTACAATATAGCAATTAAACACTGGAATGGTAGATGTGCAGAAGATGAATGTGCAAGTAGAGATACTGGGGTGCAAAGGAGCAAGATAAATAAATAAATACAGTATGGGGATGAGGTAGATAGATGGGCTGTTTACAGAGGGGCTATGTACAGGTGCAGTGATCTGTGAGCTGCTCTGACAGCTGGTGCTTTAAGCTAGTGAGGGAGATATGAGTCTCCAGCTTCAGTGATTTTTGCAGTTCGTTCCAGTCATTGGCAGCAGAGAACTTGAAGGAAAGAAGACCAAGGGAGGAATTGGCTTTGGGAGTGACCAGTGAGATATACCTGCTGGTGCGTGTGCAATGAGTGGGTGCTGCTATGGTGACCAGTGAGCTGAGATAAGGTGGGGCTTTACCTAGCTTGTAGATGACCTGGAGCCAGTGGGTTTGGCGAGGAGTATGAAGCGAGGGCCAACCAACGAGAGCATACAGGTCGCAATGGTGGGTAGTGTATGGGGCTTTGGTGACAAAACGGATGGCATTGTGATAGACTGCATCCAATTTGTTGAGTAGAGTGTTGGAGGCTATTTTATAGATGACATCGCCGAAGTCGAGGATCGGTAGGATGTTCAGTTTTACGAGGGTATGTTTGGCAGCATGAGTGAAGGATGTTTTGTTGCGATATAGGAAGCTGATTCTAGATTTAATTTGGGATTGGAGATGCTTAATTTGAGTCTGGAAGAAGAGTTTACAGTCTATCCAGACACCTAGGTATTTGTAGTTGTCCACATATTCTAAGTCAGAGCCGTCCAGAGTAGTAATGCTGGACAGGCGGGCAGGTGCAGGCAGTGATCGATTGAATAGCATGCATTTAGTTTTCCTTGCATTTAAGAGCAGTTGGAGGCCATGGAAGGAGAGTTGTATGGCATTGAAGCTCGTCTGGAGGTTAACACAGTGTCCAAAGATGGGCCAGAAGTATACAGAATGGTGTCGTCTGCATAGAGGTGGATCAGAGAATCACCAGCAGCAAGAGCGACATCATTGATGTATACAAAGAAGAGAGTCGGCCCGAGAATTGAACCCTGTGGCACCCCCATAGAGACTGCCAGAGGTCCGGACAACAGGCCCTCCGATTTGACACACTGAACTCTATCAGAGAAGTAGTTGGTAAACCAGGCGAGGCAATCATTTGAGAAACCAAGGCTGTTGAGTCTGCCAATAAGAATGTGGTGATTGACAGAGTCGAAGCCTTGGCCAGGACTATGAATATGGCTGCACAGTAATGTCTCTTATCGATGGCGGTTATGATATTGTTTAGGACCTTGAGTGTGGCTGAGGTGCACCCATGACCAGTTCTGAAACCAGATTGCATAGCGGAGAAGGTACGGTGGGATTCGGGCAGTTGACCTGGGTTGGGGTAGCCAGGTGGAAAGCATGGCCAGCCGTAGAGAAATGCTTATTGAAATTCTCAATTATAGTGGATTTATCAGTGGTGACAGTGTTTCCTAGCCTCAGAGCAGTGGACAGCGGGGAGGAGGTGCTCTTATTCTCCATGGACTTTACAGGCCCAGAACTTTTTTGAGTTTGTACTACAGGATGGAAACTTTTGTTTGAAAAAGCTAGCCTTAGCTTTCCTAACTGCCTGTGTATATTTGTTCCTAACTTCCCTGAAAAGTTGCATATCACGGGGGCTATTCGATGCTAATGCAGAACGCCACAGGATGTTTTTGTGCTGGTCAATGGCAGACAGGTCTGGAGTGAACCAAGGACTATATGTATTCCTAGTTCTACATTTTTTGAACGGGACATGCTTATTTAAGATGGTGAGGAAAGCACTTTTAAAGAATAACCAGGCTTCCTCTACTGACGGGATGAGGTCAATATCCTTCCAGGATTCCCGTGCCAGGTCGATTAGAAAGGCCTACTCGCTGAAGTGTTTTTGGGAGCGTTTGACAGTGATGAGGGGTGGTCATTTTGTCGCAGACCCATTACTGATGCAGGCAATGAGGCAGTGATCACTGAGATCTTGATTGAAAACAGCAGATGTGTATTTGGAGGGCGAGTTAGTCAGGATGATATCTATGAGGGTGCCCGTGTTTACGGATTGGGGTTGTACCTGGTAGGTTCATTGATAATTTGTGTGAGATTGAGGGCATCAAGCTTAGATTGTAGGATGGCCGGGGTGTTATGCATGTCCCAGTTTAGGTCACCCAGTAGCACGAGCTCAGAAGATAGATGGGGGGAAATCAATTCACATATGGTGTCAGGGGCACAGCTGGTAGCAGAGGGTGGTCTTTAGCAAGCGGCAACAGTGAGAGACTTGTTTCTGGAAAGGTGCATTTTTAGAAGTAGAAGCTCGAATTGTTTGTGTACAGACCTGGATAGTAAGACAGAACTCTGCAGGCTATCTTTGCAGTAGATTGCAACACCGCCCCCTTTGGCAGTTCTATCTTGGCGGAAACTGTTATAGTTGGGGATGGAGATTTCAGGGTTTTTGGTGGACTTCCTAAGCCAGGATTCAGGCACAGCTAAGACATCCGGGTTGACAGAGTGTGCTAAAGCAGTGAGTAAAACAAACTAAGGGAGGAGGCTTCTAATGTTAACATGCATGAAACCAAGGCTTTTACAGTTATAGAAGTCAACAAATGAGAGCAGCTGGGGAGTGGAGCTAGGCACTGCAGGACGTGGATTAACCTCTACGATTAACCTCTACCCGCCCGCCCGAACCCACTGTCCCTAGGCTGTCATTGAAAATAAGAATTTGTTCTTAACTGACTTGCCTAGTTAAATAAAGGTAAAATAAAGGTAAATAAATCATCCTTGAGATGTTTCTACAACTTGATTGATGTCCAATTGTTTGGATATGATTTGGAAAGGCACGCACATGTTTATATAAGGTCCCACAGCTGACAGTGTATGTCAGAGATCGAATGAATTGTCCGTAGAGCTCCGAGACAGGTGTCTGCAGCATTGAAGGCCCCCAATAACACAGTGGCCTCCATCATTTTTAAATGGAAGAAGTTTGGAACCAAGACTCTTCCTAGAGTGGGCTGCCTGGCCAAATTTAGCAATTGGGGGAGATGGTCACTCTGACAGAGCTCCAGAGTTCCTCTGTGGAGATGGGAGAACCTTCCAGAAGGACAACAATCTCTGCAGCACTCCACCAAGCAGGCCTTTACGGTAGAGTGGCCAGACAGAAGCCACTCCTCAGTAAAATGCACAATAGCCCGCTTGGAGTTTGCCAAAAGGCACTGTAAGAACTCACGGGCCATGATAAACAAGATTCTCTGGTCTGATGAAACCAAGATTGAATGTGGTGGTGGTGGTGGCATCATGGAGTGGAAGACTGGATCGTCAGGATCAAGGGAAAGATGAACGGAGCAAAATACAGAGAGATCTTTGATGAAAACCTGCTCCAGAGCACTCAGGAGCTCAGACTGGGGGCGAAGGTTCACCTTCCAACAGGACAACAACCTTGAGCACACAGCCAAGACAACGCCGGGCAAGTCTCTGAATGACGCAGCCAGAGCACAGACTTGAAACGGATCTCTCTGGAGAGACCTGAAAATAGATGTGCAGCAACACTCCCCATACAACCTGACAGAGCTTGAGAGGATCTGCAGAGAAGAATGGGAGAAACTCCCCAAATACAGGTGTGCCAAGATTGTAGCGTCATACCCAAGAAGATTCAAGGCTGTAATCGCTGCCAAAGGTGCTTCAACAAAGTACTGAGTAAAGGGTCTAAATGTGATATTTCAGTTTTTTTGTATTTATACAAGTATTTATACAAGTGTTGATGTCATTATTGTGTGTTAATTAATTGATGGGGGGGGACCATTTAATCAATTTTAGAATAAGTCTGTAACGTAACAATATGTGTAAAAAATGAAGGGGTGTGAATACTTTCCGAATGCATTGTATACAGTGAGTTTATAAAACGTTATCAACTCCTGCTCTTTACATGACATAGACTGACCAGGTGAATCCAGGTGAAAGCTATGATCCCTTATTGATGTCACTTGTTAAATCCACTTCAATCAGTGTAGTTAACGGGGAGGAGACAGGTTAAAGAAGGATTTTTAAGCCTTGAAACAATTGAGACATGGATTGTGTACGTGTGCCATTCAGAGGGTGAATGAGCAAGACATTTGAATCGGGTATGGTAGGTGCCAGGCGCACTGGCTTGTGTCAAGAACTGCAACGCAGCTGGGTTTTCACCCTCAACAGATTCCTGTGTGGATGAAGAATGGTCCACCACCCAAAGGACATCCAGCTATTTTGACTGTGGGAAGCATTGTGGGAAGCATTGTGGGAAGCATTGTGGGAAGCATTGTGGGAAGCATTGTGGGAAGCATTGTGGGAAGCATTGTGGGAAGCATTGGAGTCAACATGGGCCAGCATCCATTTGGAATGATTTTGACTCCAAAAAAGGGGGGGTGCAACTCAATATTAGGAAGGTGTTCTTAATCTTTTGGTATACTCAGTGTATATATTTTTTGATATGGTAATATAATGGTATAAGGGTTTGTTTTGTAGACTGTTTCTGTTGATTATTTTACCCCCTAACTGTTTTCAACTGTAAATCTCATCCAGATGTCTTTATATAATTCATGAATTTCAGTGCTTTTTTTCTTTGAAGCACTAGACTGCCTCTTTAACCACCTGTGTCTGTGTCACACAACACTATGACTTGAGATTGTCTTCTCTCCACCTCCTCCGCTGCTAAAAATTCAAAGATGACATTTACACCTATCGCGGGTATGTGTAGGTCAGAAGTGTGTGTGTGTGTGTGTGTGTGTGCGTGTGCGTGTGCGCGTGCGCGTGCATGTGTGTGTGTGTGTGTGTGTGTGTGTGTGTGTGTGTGTGTGTGTGTGTGTGTGTGTGTGTGTGTGTGTGTGTGTGTGTGTGTGTGTGTGTGTGTGTGTGTGTGTGTGTGTGTGTGTGTGTGTGTGTGTGTGTGTGTGTGTTTTGTGGGGTGGCTGATGATGAAGATTGCAGTACATTTGTCTGATAGATGTTCTTGTTTAGACACGTCTGAGGACCTAAGCTGAGGAGGATTGATTCATCCTGACTCATGATTTTACTAGTACTTCCTTGAGCTTTGACTCTAAGCCTCACCATTGCAGCATGGGAAATGTAGTTGAAATGTATTCAATAAATGGATCTGCTTCTTTTCTGTCCATATATTCAACATAGTAAATACATAATACAAAACATATTATTCAAATTAAATACTTTGACCAATCAAGCATGCTTGTCAGATAATCTTATTGCTGAAATTCCATAATTGTAGTCTTCAGGAATGTTTGTCAATTTCGGTGATTCATATTCTATGACTGCAGCCTGTTTGTTGCGGTCTGTACATGTCAGATAAGCTCCATCATAGAATGTGGTCTTCTATAGACACTGATTGTGTGCTGCCTGTGCAGGAGGGAGGAACAGAGGGCGCCTGCGCTGCGGTGTGATAGACAGACGGAGCCCTCCAGAATACAGAATACCAGCTCTGCTTTTGTTATGCTTTTGGGGAGGGAGGGAGGGAGGGAGGGAGGGAGGGAGGGAGGGGGGGGAGGAGGGAGGGAGGGAGGGAGGGGGAGACAGGGAGGGAGAAGGAGAGAGAGGGGTTATGTCTGTCAGACAGAATTACTGCTCTCACTCTCTCTCTCTCCCTCTATCTCTTCTTCTCTTTCTCTCTCTCGCACTGTCTGTCTGCTTGGATGGCAAATCCAACTCCTGAGGGGGAGATCACCATAGCGACAGTGCTGTGCTATGCATGCCTGTGGATGCTGCTGCAGTATAGGCACAGAGAGCAGGGCGCTCCTATGGAAACTCATATACGGCAAGCCCGCTGTCGCCATCATGGCAATGAGCAGCTAGTGCACAGTGTTAATGATGGGATGGATAGAGCTGGAAAATGCCTTTTGTAGCCGGACAAATTAAAAGTTGTATGTCTTGCTTTGTCCCAATTCTCACAGGGGCAAAAATTCATAAAATGTTACACTAAGTGAGACTAACGATTTATAAGACATCAGTCCCTTGGAATTGCTTTTCTTGTTTGTTAGGCAGAGGTCGCTGTTTTATTACTACTTTGACTGAGCTGGAATTGATATGCCTCGAAAGAGGCTACTTTGATGACAGTAGATCTAGAAAAGGTTGAGGTTCCAAATGGTTGTGTTCTAAAAAGGTTCTAGCCTCAACAGTTGTCTAGAGGCATTAGCTAGAGGAGTTAACCAGAGGTTGTGTTCTAAAGGAGATTTCTCTGAGGGAAGTCATTATTATTTCCACAGCATATACTTCTCTTATACCCACCCTCTCTTTCTCTCGCTCTATCTCTCTCTCTCTCTCTGTCTTTCTAAATGTAATTTAAATTCAATTTCAATGTAAGGGTCTTTATTGGCATGGGAAACATATGTTAACACTGGCAAAGCAAGTGAAATAGAAAATAAACAAAAGTGAAATAAACAATAAAAAATGTACAGTAAACATTACACTCACAAAAGGTGTCTCTATGTCTATATACAGTGTTGTAATGATGTGCAAATGTACAAAGGGAAAATAATAAACATAAATATAGGTTGTATTTACAATGGTGTTTGTACTTCACTGGTTGCGCTTTTCTTGTGGCAACAGGAAACATCTTGCTGCTGTGATGGCACACTGTGGTATTTCACCCAAAAGATATGGGAGTTTATCAAAATTAGATTTGTTTCAGAATTCTTTGTGGGTCTGTGTAATCTGAGGGAAATATCTGTCTCAAATATGGTCACAGATCAGGTTCCACCTCATTTTGTGGGCAGTGTGTTTTCTCTTGTGAGCCAGGTCTGCCTTCGGCGGCCTTTCTCAATAGCAAGGCTATGCTCGCTGAGTCTGTACATAGTTAAAGATTTCCTTCATTTTGGGTCAGTCACAGTGGTCAGATATTCTGCCACTGTGTACGCTCTGTTTAGGGCCAAATAGCATTCTAGTTTGCTCTGTTTTTTTGTTAATACTTTCCAATGTGTAATTCTTTCCAAGTAATTATCCTTTTGTTTTCTCATGATTTATTTGTCTATTTGTGTTGCTGTCCTGGGGCTCTGTGGGGTCTGTTTGTAAACAGAGCCCCAGGAACAGCTTGCTTAGGGGCAGTGGTGGAAAAAGTACCCAATTGTCATACTTGAGTAAAAGTTATGATACCATAATAGAAAATGACTCAAGTAAAAGTGAAAGTCACCCAGTAAAATATTACTTGCGTAAACATATAAAAGTATTTGATTTTAAATATACCTAAGTATCAAAAGTAAATGTAATTTTTCAAATTTACTCAAGTATCAAAAGTAAAAGTATAAATCATTTCAAAATCCTAATTTTAAGAAAACCAGTCGGCACCGTTTTCTGACTTTTATTTAGTTACAGAGAGTCAGGGGCACGCTCCAATACATACATATTTACAAACAATGCATTTGGGTTTTGTGACTCTACCAGATAACCAGGGATGTTCTCCTGATGTGTGAATTTGTGCGTGAATTTGACCATCAAATCGGAGGACATGTTTTCCGGTCCTCTGGCAGTCTCTATGGGGGTCCCACAGGGTTCAATTCTCGGGCCGACTCTTTTCTCTGTATATATCAATGATGTTGCTCTTGCTGCGGGCGATTCCCTGATCCACCTCTACGCAGACGACACCATTCTGTATACTTCCGGCCCTTCCTTGGACACTGTGCTATCTAACCTCCAAACGAGCTTCAATGCCATACAACACAATGCCATACAATGCCATACAACACAGTTGGAGGCCACATTCCGTGGCCTCCAACTGCTCTTAAACGCTAGTAAAACCAAATGCATGCTTTTCAACCGTTCGTTGCCTGCACCCGCCCGCCCGACTAGCATCACCACCCTGGACGGTTCCGACCTAGAATATGTGGACATATATAAATACCTAGGTGTCTGGCTAGACTGTAAACTCTCCTTCCAGACTCATATTAAACATCTCCAATCCAAAATCAAATCAAGAATCTGCTTTTTATTTCGCAACAAAGCCTCCTTCACTCACGCCGCCAAACTTACCCTAGTAAAACTGACTATCCTACCGATCCTCGACTTCGGCGATGTCATCTACAAAATAGCTTCTAATACTCTACTCAGCAAACTAGATGCAGTTTATCATAGTGCCATCCGTTTTGTTACTAAAACACCTTATACCACCCACCACTGCGACCTGTATGCTCTAGTCGGCTGGCCCTCGCTACATATTCGTCGCCAGACCCACTGGCTCCAGGTCATCTATAAGTCCATGCTAGGTAAAGCTCCGCCTTATCTCAGATCACTGGTCACGATAACAACAGCCACCCGTAGCACGCGCTCCAGCAGGTATATCTCACTGATCATCCCAAAAGCCAACACCTCATTTGGCCGCCTTGCCTTCCAGTTCTCTGCTGCCTGTGACTGGAACGAATTTCAAAAATCGCTGAAGTTGGAGACTTTTATTTCCCTCACCAACTTTAAACATCTGCTATCTGAGCAGCTAACCGATCGCTGCAGCTGTACATAGTCCATCTGTAAACAGTCCACCCAATTTACCTACCTCATCCCCTTACTGTTTTTATTTATTTACTTTTCTGCTCTTTTGCACACCAGTATCTCTACTTGCACATTATCATCTGATGATTTATCACTCCAATGTTAATCTGCTAAATTGTAATTATTCGCTCCTATGGCCTATTTATTGCCTACCTCCTCATGCCTTTTGCACACAATGTATATAGACAATTTTTTTCCCCTACTGTGTTATTGACTTGTTTATTGTTTACTCCATGTGTAACTCTGTGTTGTTGTCTGTTCACACTGCTATGCTTTATCTTGGCCAGGTCGCAGTTATTTTTTGTGTTTTGTGACTCTACCAGATAACCAGGGATGTTCTCCTGATGTGTGAATTTGTGCGTGAATTTGACCATTTTCCTATCCTACTGTGCATTCAAAACGTAACGAGTACATTTGGGTGTCAAGGAAAACGTATGGAGTAAAACGTACATTATTTTCTTTAGAATATAGTGAAGTAGTGAAGTAAAAGTAAAATTGGCAAAAATATAAATAGTGAAGTAGAGTACAGATACCCCAAAAACTACTTAAGTAGTACTTTAAAGTATTTTTACTTAAGCACTTTACACCACTGCTTAGGGGGCTCTTCTCCAGGTTCATTTCTCTGTAGGTGATGGCTTTGTGTTGGAAGGTTTGGGAATCGCTTCCTTTTATGTGGTTGTAGAATTTAACAGCTCTTTTCTGGATTTTGATCATTTGCGGGTATCGGCATAATTCTGCTCTGCATGCATTATTTGGTGTTTTACGTTGTACACGGAGGATGTTTTTGCAGAATTCTGCATGCAGTCTCCTTCTCTCTCTTTCTTTGTCTCTCTCTCTCTCTGTCTGTCTGTCTGTCTGTCTGTCTGTCTGTCTGTCTGTCTGTCTGTCTGTCTGTCTGTCTGTCTGTCTGTCTGTCTGTCTGTCTGTCTGTCTGTCTGTCTGTCTGTCTGTCTGTCTGTCTGTCTGTCTGTCTGTCTGTCTGTCTGTCTGTCTGTCTGTCTGTCTGTCTGTCTGTGTCTCTCTCTCTCTCTCTCTCTCTCTCTCTCTCTCTCCCTCCACATAATTACAGCACAATCCTTCTCCAAATTGTCTGCAGTGTGTATGTGGCTTAATTACCTGTGGAATTTTAATTGGTGTGGCCTGCCTGTGGGAGACGTTGAGGTGTCCAAGGTCATACTGAGTGGAGCAGGCACACATACACACACTGAGACAGTCAACAGTCCACAGTTTGCACCCGCAAGCTATCTGCCTGACAGCTGTAGGATAAAAGGAAGAGAAGAGAGAGAAGACACCAGTGCAAAATAAAGAAATGTCAGATGTATGCAAAGGAAAATGGATTCTTCTCTGATCACAGCCTGTACTCTCCCTGAAAATGTATATTTTTGTTGTTATTCTCTAGTCTGTGTAGCTGAGTCAAATTTTATTAGTCACATGCGCCGAATACAACAGGTGTAGACCTTACAGTGAAATGCTTACTTACGAGCCCCTAACAAAGTGCAGTTTCAAAAAAATACGGATAAGAATAAGAGTAATTAAAAACAATATATACAGGGGCGTGTCGGTACAGAGTCAATGTGGAGGGGCACCATACTAGTTGAGCTAGTATGTACATGTAGGTAGAGTTAGGAAATGGATAGGAAATTGATCTCCCAGTTGCGCTTGATATGTTGTATGTGGAGCAGTTCTCTATGTGTGTACCCTAATCGTTATGTATAATTCCAAATGGAGTAAAAATAGAGAGGCCCATTAGCTGGCAACGTGTCCTTGTTGTGCCGGTTGCCGGTGGCCCTTCAGTCTAACTGAGACAGTAGATTTGCACACATTAGGGCAGGCTAGGCCGGATCCATTGGCTGAGTGGGAGGGGCGATAAACCACAGTAAATAGAGTAGAAATGTGGGCCATTTTCCAGCCCAATGACTCCTAACCAAGCATGTGAGCGGTGGTGTAAAGTACTTAAGTAAAAATACTTGAAAGTACTACTTAAGTCATTTGTTTAGGTATTTGTACTTTACTATATTTTTGACAAGTTTTAAATGTATTTCCCTACATTCCTAAAGAAAATAATGTACTTTTTACTAATTTTCCCTGACACATTTCCCCTGACACCCAAAGGTACTCATTACATATCAAATGCTCAGGCAGGACAGCAATGTGGTCTAATTTACCCACCTATCAATATATATCAATCCCTACTGCCTCTGATCTGGCGGATTCAATAAATACAAATACTGCGTTTGTAAATGATGTCTGAGTGTTGGAGTGCCCCTGTGGAATCCACACTGAGTATCCCTCTGTTTCACTTTTGTTTCACTTCAACAATGGTGAAACAGGCAGGGCAATGTTGAGTGTGGAATCCAGGCTACTACTACTATTTCACATCCACTCAAAGAACTGTGGCATCTCATCACTGTCTACTCTAGTCTCATTGATAAAGAACAGCAACCTTCAACTTTTCCTTCCAAACTATAAATAAGCCCCTAGATATGGAAATAAAGTCATTGATTTCCTGACATCCACATTAACCTAGCGTTATGCGTCCCACTAGCGACGACATCCGGTGAAATTTGAGGGCGCGCAATTCAAATAAATAATCGTAATATTAAACAATCATGAACGTACAAGTATCTTATATCATTTCAAAGCTTACATTCTTGTTAATCTAACTGCGTTGTTAGATTTACAATAGGCGTTACAGCGAAAGCATACCATGCGATTGTCTAGGGCGGCGCCCCACATCAAGGGTCCCAGCTACAACATGAATGGTCGTTTTGTTAGATAAAATCCTTCTTTATATCCCAAAAAGTCTGTTTAGTGTGCGCCATCGATTTCAGTAATCCACTCGTTCAACATGCAGACAAAGGAGTCCAAAAAGCTACCGCTAAACTTCGTCCAAACAAGTCAAACGACTTTCCTATTTAATCCTCAGGTACTCTAAAATGTAAATAAACTATAATATTTCATATGGAAAGTAGTATGTTCAATAGGAAAGCAAAATTAGTAAGTGCGCGCCCTCTCCCTCGCACGCCCAAAGACTGATATTGTTCCGGTGCTCTCTTCACCAAAACTACAAATTCTTGCTTGTTTTTCAAAAAACCTGAAACCTTGAATAAAGACTGTTGACATCTAGTGGAAGCCATAGGAATTGCATTCTGGGAGACGGAATTACAAAGGAACAATATGTTTCCATTATAAGAGCCTGGGACCTCAAAAACAATAAAAAATTCCGGTTGGTTTTTCTTCGGATTTTCGCCTACCATATCTATTCTGTTTTAGTCTCAGACATTATTTTAACAGTTTTAGAAACTTCAAAGTGTTTTCTATCCAATGCTACCAATTATGCATATCCTGGCTTCTGGGCCTGAGTAACAGGGCACGTCAGTCAGGCGGAAATTCAGGAAACTAGACCCTATCCCAGAGAGGTTTTAAAACCATGCATAATTTCACTCACTGTTTTTTAGCAATTAAATGGAAATCTCTCAACAGCTAATGATTATTATGGGAATGTAATTGAGGGCTGGTTGTGTAATTGAGGGCTGGTTGAATAAGCATTGGTTTTACATTTTGGAGGCTGAGTCTTATAAACGATGTCTGCTGTGTTTTCGAAATGCAGTGGCTTTTGGGAATGTAATTTAAGTAGAGAATGCATTTTCCTGTATGTATGTACAATTGGTTAGAAAATATATATTTCAATTCTTGTTTAGTTGACATTATGCAATGATTGACGTCCTCTCTGAGCCTGTTGAACTGCATTATGAATCCTCCAGATTTGAACTGATATAGAAGTCATTAACATTGTGCCAGATTGGCTATATCTGGCTATAACACATCTCTAGAGATACAGAACCCTTATCTCATTAAGGCCATTGAACAAATCTCTACTCCTCTGATGTCTTGTATTTAGTGTCTATGGTTGCCCCCTGGCCAAAAAGAGGAAGACCCAGGAGAAACAGCCTCTGGAGCCTGCCCCCAAGAGGAGGCCCTTCTTAACCCCTCCCGACCCAGAGGAGGACACTGTTGCCATCTTCCCCTGCTATGAACCTGAACCCATGAATGAGAGGGAGGAGAAGGAGCAGGGGGAGTTAGAGGGGGAGATCCAGGAGGAAGGGGAAGAGGAGGAAGGTGAGGGAGAGGAAGAGGGAGAAGAGATGGAGGAGGAGGAAGGATTTTCAGAGGATAACGAGGAGCAAGGCGATGAGGAAGGGGAAGAGGAGGAAGAGGAGGAAGAGGTGGAGAGGGAAAGAGAGGTAGTAGGGCCAGTAGAGGTAGAACAGGTGGAGGATGGGATAGAGGAAGATGAGGAAGCAGAGGATGGGGATGATGAAGAGCAAGAAGAAGAGGAGGAGCAAGAGGAGGAGGATGATGAGGGCGACGAAGATGAACATGAGGAAGAAGAGGAGGAAGAAGTGCACCATGAGCCAGGTGAGTGCATATTTCCAATGTTTCTGGGGAAATAAGAGGGGGTGATAGAGTTGGGTGGAGCTGGGAGTTATTTGCTGGACTAATAAGCTGCCACTAGAAATGAGGTCCCTGAATCAAAGATATACTTCTAATCAAAGTGATGCACCTTTGATGTGGCCAGTGAGAGCCATACCCAATCATGGAGAGATGGAGGCATAATACCTCAGAGAGAATAGAATTGGTGAAAGGGGTCTGTCTGGGCGGAGGGAGAGAGGCATGATGGTCTCTGTGAGCATGTGGCCAGTAAGGTCCTCAGGAGGAGGGGGGTGTAATAAGTGGTTCTCTACCTTCGGTGCACCAGATGCGCCTGCTCTCCCCCCATCGGCACTCCATCTTTCTCTGTCTCCCTCTCTCTCTCTCTCTCTTGTCCTCAATCGCTTCTGACAGTGCCTTCAAGAGCCATCGAGAGAGGAGCTCGCCGAGTTATTAACCCCCCCCCATGGAAATGCCTTCTCCGAGGACATTTTGTGCTCCCGAACCGGAACACCTCATACGCCTCTTTCATTCCCTCCCGCGATCTCATATGCCGCTGTCCCTAAAATCAACACTGAAACGTATTATTACAACCACATTGACTCATGATCCATGATTAGTTGAAAAGTAAATTCATTTGAATGAATGAATTAAAAGGCATTTGGTTTATTAGTCATACTAGATACGTTGGATTTGACTTTTACAAGTTTTATTTAAAGGATTTTATACTGGCAATGACTGGCCAAATATATGATGTACAACATCAAACTATTAATGCAAACATAATCCATTAAATGTGATGATTAATATCCAAACCATTGTACAGTAACTAATACATTGAAGGGCTTGATAGTAAAAATCACAGAACTGGGAGATCAAAGGCAGATCAAAATCTAACTAGATGGAATGTTTTTGAAAGATGTTGAATTTCATATTACTATCCCAAAGAATTAAACTATGATGGTCTTGTTCTTCATCTATCCAACTATAGTAAGGGCTGAAAGGTCTATCCTTCCTTTCATGACCACAGGGAACCGCTACAAAAATAGTGGACAATCAAGGCATCACTCGATGGGACAGAAGGACAACAACAACAACAACAGCGGCCCCGGTCCAAACATCGGCCCTAACGGGGAAGAGTATGAAAACTACGATGAGCTGGTGGCCAAGTCCCTTCTCAACCTGGGGAAGATCGCAGAGGACGCCGCCTACCAGGCCATGACCGAGTCAGAGATGAACAGCAACTCCTCCAACAGCGCCTGCGAGGACGATGATGACGATGAGGAAGAGGGTAGCGAGCGCGGCGAGAGCAGGAAGGGCAAGCTGAGCGTGGACCTGGACAGTGACGTGGTCAGGGAGACAGTGGATTCGCTCAAGCTGTTGGCGCAGGGCCACGGTGCCATGCTGCCTGAAGACGGCTGCCTAGAAGGGGTGGATGACGGCGAGCATCCCAACGGGCGGCCCCACCATCATGGGGTCAGGGGTCAGGCTGAGGAGAGCGAAGAGGAGGTGTGTCTCAACAGCCTGGAGTGTCTGAGGAACCAGTGCTTTGACCTGGCCCGCAAGCTAAACGAGACGTCTCCATCTGACCGCCCTGGACACCCGGGCCTGCACCACTACCAGGCGCATCAGAACCACCACCCTCACCAGCCCCACCACCACCTGCTGCACCAAACCGACCACCAGCACCATCAGGCTCAGCACCAGCCCCAGGACCACCACCACTTGCCCAGGTACGAGAGCTGCCAGCAGGGCCAGCAGCCAGACGAGCGTGGGTTGCTGGAGCGCAACTACTCAGACATGGTCAACCTGATGAAGCTGGAGGAGCAGCTGAGCCCAGCCTCAAGGACGGGCTACTCGGCCAGCTGCCACCAGGACGGGGATGAGGACACCACATCGGTGGCCTCGGATCGCTCGGAAGAGGCCTTCGACATGACCAAAGGCAACCTGTCCCTGCTGGAGAAGGCCATTGCTATGGAGTCGGAGCGAGCCAAGGTCATGAGGGACCGCATGGCCTTGGAGGGACATCATGCGGCGGTCCGGAGGGACAATCATCATCACCACCATCGCGGCGAGCACAGCCCCCGACAGAGCAGCGGGGCTGAGGAGCGCAAGTCCAGAATGCACCACGACGGGTCAAAGAGAGCATACTACCCTAAAGGTAACCACTTCCTGAAACTCTCAACACTCTCCCCATTCACACAATAGCCCCTATGTCAGCTAGTATCTTCACCCTGATGTGTACAGTATTGATGATGCACTCAGTGCCAACAGAATTTCGGTTAATTTTACATTTTTTAATTTTACATTTTTATTTCACCTTTATTTAACCAGGTAGGCTAGTTGAGAACAAGTTATCATTTGCAACTGCGACCTGGCCAAGATAAAGCATAGCAATTCGACACATACAGCAACACAGAGTTACACATGGAATAAACAAAACATACAGTCAATAATATAGTAGAAAAAAAAGTCTATATACAGTATGTGCAAATGAGGTAGAATAAGGGAGGTAGGGCAATAAATAGGTCATGGTGGCGAAGTAATTACAATATAGCAATTAAACACTGGATTGGTAAACGTGCAGAAGATGAATGTGCAAGTAGAGATACTGTTGTGCAAAGGAGCAAGATAAATAAATAAATACAGTATGGGGATGAGGTAGTTGGATGGGCTATGTACAGGTGCAGTGATCTGTGAGCTGCTCTGACAGCTGGTGCTTAAAGCTAGTGAGGGAGATATGATTTTTGCAGTTCGTTCCAGTCATTGGCAGCAGAGAACAGGAAGGAAAGGCGGCCAAAGGAAGATTTGGCTTTGTGGGTGACCAGTGAGATATACCTGCTGGAGTGCATGCAAAGGGTGGGTGCTGCTATGGTGACCAGTGAGCTGAGATAAGGCGGGGCTTTACCTAGCAGAGACTTGTAGATGACCTGGAGCCAGTGGGTTTGGCGACGAGTATGAAGCGAGGGCCAGCAAACAAGAGCGTACAGGTCACAGTGGTGGGTAGTAGATTGGGCTTTGGTGACAAAATGGATGGCACTGTGATAGACTGCATCCAATTTGTTGAGTAGAGTGTTGGAGGCTATTTTGTAAATGACATCGCCGAAGTCGAGGATCGGTAGGATGGTCAGTTTTACGAGGCTATGTTTGGCAGCATGAGTGAAGGATGCTTTGTTGCGATATAGGAAGCCGATTCTAGAATACATTTTGGATTGGAGATGCTTAATGTGAGTCTGGAAGGAGAGTTTACAGTCTAACCAGACACCTAGGTATTTGTAGTTGTCCACATATTCTAAGTCAGAACCGTCCAGAGTATTGATGCTGGACGGGCGGGCAGGTGCGGGCAGCGATCAGTTGAAGAGCATGCATTTTGTTTTACTTGCATTTAAGATCAGTTGGAGGGCACAGAAGGAGAGTTGTATGGCATTGAAGCTTGTCTGGAGGTTAGTTAAAACTTCTTATGGCTGCAATCCCGTTAACGGGATCGATATGACAACAGCCAGTGAAACTGCAGGGCGCCAAATTCAAACAACAGAAATCTCATATTTAAAATTCCTCAAACATACAAGTATCTTATACCATTTTAAAGGTAATCGTGTTGTTAATCCCACCACAGTGTCCGATTTCAAAAAGGCTTTACAGCGAAAGCACCACAAACAATTATGTTTGGTCACCGCCAAATCACAGAAAAACACAGCCATTTTTCCAGCCAAAGACAGGAGTAAAAAAAAGCAGAATTAGAGATAAAATGAATCACTAACCTTTGATGATCTTCATCAGATGACACTCCTAGGTCTTCATGTTACACAATACATGTATGCTTTGTTCGGTAAAGTTCATATTTATATAAAAAAAATCTCAGTATACATTGGCGCGTTATGTTCAGTAGTTCTAAAAACATCTAGTGATGTTGCAGAGAGCCACATCAATTTCCAGAAATACTCATAATAAACGTTATTTAAAGATCAAGTGTTATACATGGAATTTTAGATCCACTTCTCCTTAATGCAACCGCTGTGTCAGATTTCAAAAAAGCTTTACGGAAAAAGCAAACCATGCAATAATCTGAGGTCGGCGCTCAGAGCCCAATCAAGACAAAAATGTATCCGCCATATTGTGCAGTCAACAGAAGTCAGAAATAACATGATAAATATTCACTTACCTTTGATGATCTTCATCAGAATGCACTCCCAGGAATCCGAGTTCCACAATAAATGTTTGGTTTGTTCGGTAATGTCCATCATTTAAGTCCAAATTGCTACTTTTGTTAGCGCGTCACTAAAAGCAGACGAAATGTCAAAAAGTTCCAATACAGTCAGTAGAAACATGTCAAACGATGTATCGAATCAATCTTTAGGATGTTTTTAACATAAATCTTCAATAATGTTCCATCCGGAGAATTCTTTTGTCTTCAGAAATGCGATAGAACAGAGCTCGCTCTCACATGAACGCGCATGGTCAGCGCATGTTCAGCTCATGGTTGACCTTACTCAATCCCCTCTCATTCGGCCCCACGTCACAGTAGAAGCATCAGACAATGATCTAAAGACTGTTGACATCTAGTGGAAGCCGTAGGAAGTGCAAAATGACCCATAACCCACTGTGTATTTGATAGGTGATGAGTTGAAAAACTACAAACCTCAGATTTCCCACTTCCTGGTTGGATTTTTGGGACTGAGGAGCAGGCAGTTTAATCTGGGCACCTCTGGGCACCTTATTCATCCAAGCTACTCAATACTGCCCCGCAGCCATAAGAAGTTATTAACACAGTGTCCAAAGAAGGGCCAGACGTATACATAATGGTGTCGTCTGCGTAGAGGTGGATCAGAGAATCACCAGCAGCAAGAGCGACATCATTGATGTTTACAGAGAAGAGAGTCAGCCCGAGAATTTAACCCTGTGGCCCCCCCATAGAGACTGCCAGAGGTCCAGACAACAGGCCCTCCAATTTGACACACTGAACTCTATCAGAGAAGTAGTTGTTGTACCAGGCGAGGCAATCATTTGATAAACCAAGGCTGTTGAGTCTGCCGATAAGAATGTGGTGATTGACAGAGTCGAAAGCCTTGGCCAGGTCGATGAATACAGCTGCACAGTAATGTCTCTTATCGATGGCGGTTATGATATTGTTTAGGACCTTGAGCATGGCTGAGGTGCACCCATGACCAGCTCTGAAACCAGATTGCATAGCGGAGAAGGTACGGTGGGATTCGAAATGGTCGGTAATCTGTTTGTTAACTTGGCTTTCGAAGACCTTAGAAAGGCAGGGTAGGATAGATATAGGTCTGTAGCAGTTTGGGTCTAGAGTGTCTCCCCCTTTGAAGAGGGGGATGACTGTGGCAGCTTTCCAATCTTTGGGAATCTCAGATGATACGAAAGAGAGGTTGAACAGGCTAGTAATAGAGGTTGCAACAATATCGGCAGATCATTTTAGAAAGAGAGGGTCCAGATTGTCTAGCCCGGCTGATTTGTAGGGGTCCAGATTTTCCAGCTCTTTCAGAACATCAGCTATCTGGATTTGGGTGAAGGAGAAATAGGGGAGGCTTGGGCAAGTTGCTGTGGGGGGTGCAGAGCTGTTGACCGGGGTAGGGGTAGCCAGGTAGAAAGCATGGCCAGCCGTAGAAAAATGCTTAATGAAATTCTCAATTATAGTGGATTTATCGGTGGTGACAGTGTTTCCTAGCCTCAGAGCAGTGGGCAGCTGGGAGGAGGTGCTCTTATTCTCCATGGACTGTACAGTGTCCCAGAACTTTTTAGAGTTTGTGCTACAGGATGCACATTTCTGCTAATGCAGAACGCCACAGTATGTTTTTGTGCTGGTCAAGGGCAGTCAGGTCTGGAGAGAACCAAGGGCTATATCTGTTCCTGGTTCTAAATGTTTTGAATGGGGCATGCTTAATTAAGATGGTGAGGAAGGCACTTTTAAAGAATAACCAGGCATCCTCTACTGATGGGATGAGGTCAATGTCCTTCCAGGATACCCAGGCCAGGTTGATTAGAAAGGCCTGCTCGCAGAAGTGTTTTAGGGAGCGTTTGACAGTGTTGAGGGGTGGTCGTTTGACCGCAGACCCATTACGGATGTAGGCAATGAGGCAGTGATCACTGAGATCTTGGTTGAAAACACCCGAGGTGTATTTGGAGGGCAATTTGGTTAAGATGATATCTATGAGGATGCCCGTGTTTAAGGATTTGGGGTTGTACCTGGTGGGTTCATTGATAATTTGTGTGAAATTAAGGGCATCAAGCTTAGATTGTAGGATGGCCGTGGTGTTAAGCATGTCCCAGTTTAGGTCACCTAGCAACACGAGCTATGAAGATAGATGGGGGGCAATCAATTAACATATGGTGTCCAGGGCACAGCTGGGGGCAGAGGGTGGTCTATAGCAAGTGGCAACGGTGAGAGACTTGTTTCTGGAAAGATAGATTTTTAAAAGTAGAAGCTCGAATTGTTTGGGTACAGACCTGGAAAGTAAGACAGAACTCTGCAGGCTATCTTTGCAGTAGTTAGGGATAGAAATTTCAGGGGTTTAGGTGGACTTCCTAAGCCAGGATTCAGACACGGCTAGGACATCCGGGTTGGCAGAGTGTGCTAAAGCAGTGAATATAACAAACTTAGGGAGGAGGCTTCTAATGTTAACATGCATGAATCCAAGGCTTTTGCGGTTACAGAAGTCAACAAATAGAGCAACTGGGGAGTAGGAGTGGAGATTAACCTCTACATCACCAGAGGAACAGAGGAGGAGTAGGATAAGGGTACGGCTAAAGGCTATCAGAACTGGTCATCTAGTGTGTTCGGAACAGAGAGTGAAAGGAGCAGGTTTCTGGGTGCGATAGAATAGATTCAAGGCATAATGTACAGAATGAGGTATGGAATGTATGTAGACGTGATATTAAATGAACTCTTAAAGACTTAGGCTATCAGCCCCTGCTGAAAATAGGTTTCAACAGATGCCAATAGGGCCCACAGAAACAGAATTACGTAACATCAAGCTGAATAACTCGGATATCTTATTTAGCCCATGGATCTAGTAATATTGGACGTTTACTTGACCCCTTGCCCAGTAGTTCAGCTCCTCCCTTGGAGAGGACAGAAACATGTCCCCCTGCTGGTCTCCATGCTGCATATTGCAGTGGCAGCATCGACTACAAACTTATGTTGTTAAAATAGTCTGGTATGCTAACATCAGAGGCTTGGCTTGTCAGGCATGGGAGTGAGCCATCCCATCTCTGTGTATGCAGTTATTAATCCATAATATAGCTTCAGAGCAGATGAATGAGCAACATTTCAGACCGGGTCATTATGGTAGTATCAGAGGGGTGGTGGTGGTGATTCATGGTTGTTGGACGGAGATGCTGTGTTTTGAGTAACATTCCAAAGGACACAAAAGACATTGATCTGAAAGTTTAATACTGTAGCTACTCGTCTGCCATGGTCACTTCAATAATGTGTACGTACTGTTTTAGTCATTTCATATGTACAGTTGAAGTCGTAAGTTTACATACACTCAGTTTTTCAACCACTCCACAATTTTCTTGTTAACAAACTTTAGTTTTGGCAAGTCGGTTAGGACATCTCCTTTGTGCATGACACAAGTCATTTTTCCAACAATTGTTTACTGACAGATTATTTCACTTATAATTCACTGTATCACAATTCCACTGGGTCAGAAGTTTACATACACTAAATTGACTGTACCTTATTTTTTTTTATTTTATTTTACCGTTATTTTACCAGGTAAGTTGACTGAGAACACGTTCTCATTTGCAGCAACGACCTGGGGAATAGTTACAGGGGAGAGGAGGGGGATGAATGAGCCAATTATAAACTGGGGATTATTAGGTGACCATGATGGTTTGAGGGCCAGATTGGGAATTTAGCCAGGACACCGGGGTTAACACCCCTACTCTTACGATAAGTGCCATGGGATCTTTAATGACCTCAGAGAGTCAGGACACCCGTTTAACGTCCCATCCGAAAGACAGCACCCTACACAGGGCAGTGTCCACCCTACACATCACTGCCCTGGGGCATTGGGATATTTTTCAGACCAGAGGAAAGAGTGCCTCCTACTGGCCCTCCAACACCACTTCCAGCAGCATCTGGTCTCCCATCCAGGGACTGACCAGGACCGACCCTGCTTAGCTTCAGAAGCAAGCCAACAGTGGTATGCAGGGTGGTATGCTGCTGGCAATGAAATAGATTGGAATTCCAGAAAATTATGTCATGGCTTTAGAAGCTTCTGATAGGCTAATTGACATCATTTGAGTCAATTGGAGGTGTACCTGTGGATGTATTTCAAGGCCTACCTTCAAACTCATCTTTACTTGACATCATGGGAAAATCTAAAGAAATCAGCCTAGACCTCAGAAAAAAAGTTGTAGGCCTCCATAAGTCTGGTTCATCCTTGGGAGCAATTTCCAAATGCCTGAAGGTACCACCATCATCTGTACAAACAATAGTACGCAAGTATAAACACCATGGGACCATGCAGCCATCATACCGCTCAGGAAGGATACGCGTTCTGTCTCCTAGAGATGAACGTACTTTGGTGCGAAAAGTGCAAATCAATCCCAGAACAACAGCAAATGGCCCTGTGAAGATAATGGAGGAAACAGGTACACAAGTATCTATATCCACAGTAAAACGAGTCCTATATCGACATAACCTGAAAGGCCGCTCAGCAAGGAAGAAGCCACTGGTCCAAAACCGCCATTAAAAAGCCAGACTACGGTTTGAGAAATGTCCTCTGGTCTGATGAAACAAAAATAGAATTGTTTGGCCATAATGACCATCATTATGTTTGGAGGAAAAAGGGGGAGGCTTGCAAGCCGAAGAACACCATCCCAACCGGGAACCACAGGGATGGCAGCATCATGTTGTGGTGGTGCTTTGCTGCAGGAGGGACTGGTGCACTTCACAAAATAGACGGCATCATGAGGGAGGAAAATGATGTGGATATATTGAAGCAACATCTCAAGACATCAGTCAGGAAGTAAAAGCTTGGTCGTAAATGGGTCCTCCAAATGGACAATGACCCCAATCATACTTCCAATGTTGTGGCAAAATGGCTTAAGGACAACAAAGTCAAGGTATTGGATTAAATGTCAGGAATTGTGATAAACTGAGTTTAAATGTATTTGGCTAAGGTGTATGTAAACTTCAGACTTCAACTGTATATACTGTATTCTACAGTATTGTAGTCAATGCCACTCTGACATTGATCGTTCTATTATTTCTTAATTAAAATCTGTTACTTTTAGATTTTTGTGTATTGTTTGATATTACTACACTGTTGGAGCTAGGAACACACCAGCATTTCACTACACTTGCAATAACATCTGCTAAATATGTGTATGCGATCAATAACATTTGATTTGATTTGGTTGAACTGAAGATCAAATTAATCTTCCATAAACTTTAAAGATCCATACAGTATCAGGATAAGGTAAGACCCAGATGCAGACCGTGTCGAAGTAACAATGTTTATTACAGCAACAGGGCAAATGTACAGGACGGCAGGCAGGCTTAGGGTCAGGACAGGCAAGGGCCAAAACCAGGAGGACAAGAAAAGAGAGACTGGGGAAAAGCAGGAGCTGATACAAAAAACTATGGTTGACTTGACAAACAAGACGAACTGGCAACAAACAGAGAACACCGGTATAAATACACAGGGGATAATGGGGAAGATGGGCGACACCTGGAGGTGGGTGGAGACAATCACAAAGACAAGTGAAACAGATCAGGGTGTGACATAGAGGCGTCAGATGAATATATGCAGTAGCCAATGTTGGGTGTTATCACTGTTCATCTGAAGGGAAGAGGACAGCTACAGTGGGGAGAACAAGTATTTGACACACTGCCGATTTTGCAGGTTTTCCTACTTACAAAGCATGTAGAGGTCTGTAATTTTTATCATAGGTACACTTCAACTGTGAGAGACGGAATCTAAAACAAAAATCCAGAAAATCACATTGTATGATTTTTAAGTAATTAATTTGCATTTTATTGCATGACATAAGTATTTGATCACCTACCAATCAGTAAGAATTCCGGCTCTCACAGACCTGTTAGTTTTTCTTTAAGAAGCCCTCCTGTTCTCCACTCATTACCTGTATTAACTGCACCTGTTTGAACTCGTTACCTGTATAAAAGACACCTGTCCACACACTCAATCAAACAGACTCCAACCTCTCCACAACGGCCAAGACCAGAGAGCTGTGTAAGGACATCAGGGATAAAATTGTAGACCTGCACAAGGCTGGGATGGGCTACAGGACAATAGGCAAGCAGCTTGGTGAGAAGGCAACAACTGTTGGCGCAATTATTAGAAAATGGAAGAAGTTCAAGATGACGGTCAATCACCCTCGGTCTGGGGCTCCATGCAAGATCTCACCTCGTGGGGCATCAATGATCATGAGGAAGGTGAGGGATCAGCCCAGAACTACACGGCAGGACCTGGTCAATGACCTGAAGAGAGCTGGGACCACAATCTCAAAGAAAACCATTAGTAACACACTACGCCGTCATGGATTAAAATCCTGCAGCGCACGCAAGGTCCCCCTGCTCAAGCCAGCGCAAGTCCAGGCCCGTCTGAAGTTTGCCAATGACCATCTGGATGATCCAGAGGAGGAATGGGAGAAGGTCATGTGGTCTGATGAGACAAAAATAGAGCTTTTTGGTCTGAACTCCACTCGCCGTGTTTGGAGGAAGAAGAAGGATGAGTACAACCCCAAGAACACCATCCCAACCGTGAAGCATGGAGGTGGAAACATCATTCTTTGGGGATGCTTTTCTGCAAAGGGGACAGGACGACTGCACCGTATTGAGGGGAGGATGGATGGGGCCATGTATCACGAGATCTTGGCCAACAACCTCCTTCCCTCAGTAAGAGCATTGAAGATGGGTCGTGGCTGGGTCTTCCAGCATGACAACGACCCGAAACACACAGCCAGGGAAACTAAGGAGTGGCTCCGTAAGAAGCATCTCAAGGTCCTGGAGTGGCCTAGCCAGTCTCCAGACCTAAACCCAATAGAAAATCTTTGGAGGGAGCTGAAAGTCCGTATTGCCCAGCGACAGCCCCGAAACCTGAAGGATCTGGAGAAGGTCTGTATGGAGGAGTGGGCCAAAATCCCTGCTGCAGTGTGTGCAAACGTGGTCAAGAACTACAGGAAACGTATGATCTCTGTAATTGCAAACAAAGGTTTCTGTACCAAATATTAAGTTCTGCTTTTCTGATGTATCAAATACTTATGTCATGCAATAAAATGCAAATTAATTACTTACAAATCATACAATGTGATTTTCTGGATTTTTGTTTTAGATTCCGTCTCTCACAGTTGAAGTGTACCTATGATAAAAATTACAGACCTCTAAATGCTTTGTAAGTAGGAAAACCTGCAAAATCGGCAGTGTATCAAATACTTGTTCTCCCCACTGTATATTCAGAAACCACACTGAACTCGATGTTCAGGCATTATTTAACCTTATAATATGTGAAACTTAAGTTCCTATTATACTGAAGTAGTAGAAAACTGAAGTCATTTCTCCAGATAATTCTGCCCATTGCTCGTCGTCTTCCACAACACGTCTTGCCAACAGTAGCCACAGGATGTTGAATGGCAGGTGTCAAATCATGCAAAAATTGCATAACAAAATTACTATTATTAAGGACCACCCATTGTTGGTCATCACAGATATGTACTGTAATGGTATGTTATTAACTTCCATTAGCACTGGAAGCTAGTGGGGAGGTCTCAAGGAAAATTATGTATAATTTTAATCTGAAGACCATATAGCTGGCTGTACTAGTAAGACTCAGAGCTATATAAGGCTTTGGTAAGACCCTACAGATCTGGCAACGTGCTAGTTCTTTTTTCAAACGGCCATAATCACATTAGATAATCTATCATCAAGTTATTTAAATTCAAAGTCTTCATCATCAAAGGCAGGGACTATGGCCTTGTGTGGGGGAATTCATTTTTCTATTGTTGCCATGGGGTCAGGAATATTGATAGCTCTGTGATCCATTACTAGTTCTAAATAAAAACAATCCAGCTGTGACGCACAGAGACAATGCTCATACACACTGCCTCTGCTCAACATAGTTGGGATTGTTCCTTGTCCTTGGGGGGACCATTGAGGATTGGTGGAGATGGTAGCGATAGCGAGGCCCCAGATACACATATGGGAGAACTGCTGAAAAGCCAGTTTCACACAGGCTTAGTCATTCTGTGTTATCTCTACAGCAAGTGTACATTTTTTATGAAATATAGAATTGCATTTCTGGGATGTTGGGATTGAACAATTGCACAGATTTTCCGCAGCGAGCGTGGGGGGAATGTGGGGGGAACATGTATTGCCATGATAAACTGATAAATCAGGTGTGACTATAGTCTGTGTTTCTTTCTACCCCTCTAAATTTGGGGGGATAATATGGTTCAAATACAATATGAATATATGACACTCTAAATTAAGTTCGGTAAACAACAGTGGAATGGGACATTCCATTCATTTCGGTTTGTAGGGGTGACATGCTGTAGTAACCAGTCGAACGTTCACCTAGATAGATTACTTTTGAACACCCCCCCACCCCTTTTTTTTCTCCTTGGTAGATTCCTCTAGGGGAGACAAGAAGGAGAGTAAGTGTCCAACCCCGGGCTGCGATGGGACAGGCCACGTCACGGGTCTCTACCCCCACCACAGGAGCCTGTCAGGCTGCCCCCACAAGGACAGGGTGCCACCAGAAAGTAAGTACTGCAGACTACATTCCGTACTGACTGTGCTTGGGGGCATTTAGACTGTTTGTTGTCCTCCCGTAGTGCAATGTAGAACAACCTCTTTCTCATTTTCTTTTGAGTTTCTGGGTACCTCTTTTCCACTAAATGCCCTGCCATGGTTCTTGTTTTGGGTTGACACGTGAGGTCGTCCTCCGATCAGCACGGGGATGCTCTCTCTTTCTTTGCGTTCACCCTGCTTGATCGATGTCCATGCCTGCATACAAAGTCTCCTCTATAGATTTTATACATAAAAGCATTCACATCTCTTTGTGAGACTACTTATTTTACTTACCTCTATTCCTGCTTCTGTAAAGGAAATATATACTTAAGCAATAAGGCACGAGGAGGTGTGGTATATGGCCAATATACCACGGCTAAGGACTGTTCTTACGCACAACGCAACAATAATGGTCATATACCACAAACCCCAGAGGTGCCTTATTGCTATGATAAACTGGTTACCAACGTAATTACAGCAGTAAACAGAAATGTTTTTTCATACCTTTGATATACGGTCTGATAAACAATCAGCATTCAGGGCTCGAACCACCCAGTTTATAATATGTCATATGTAACATTAAATATCACAGCAAATGTCTGCCTAGATACCATTTTCAATTCTTATGGATTAGTCCATCAAGACGCTTCAGAATGACTAACAACACGCCGACTACTTTTGAATGCTGCTTGATTCAATCCATTATTTTTCTGCTGCTTGCATGAGCATCAACACGACAGTTGACCGTAACAGTGCATGACAATTTTTCTGCTCACTAACAAATGATAATTGGACAATAACCACTGACTCTGGGTGCTCCTAACCCCTCGCTGTCTCTCTCACCTCTCCCTGTCTGTCCTAAGTTCTTGCAATGTATGAAAATGTTCTAAAGTGCCCTACTCCTGGCTGCTCGGGGCGTGGCCATGTCAATAGCAACAGGAACTCCCACCGCAGGTGAGTGGCTGTCAACCAGGCAGGGCATGCAATGGCAGAGAAAATAAGAAATAAAATAATGGAATAGCTACCTTCATAGTCTGATCTCTTTGTTCAGGATGTAAGAGAGAGAAAAAAAGTAAAAAAGAGGAATATGTGGGGTTGTCATAGTCACTGGCTAACAGTGTATCTCAGGGTCAGGAATCCATTGTTTGTAGCTAGGTGTGTTTAGAGGCTGAGGCACGGTCTCCCAGTAGAGCAGCACTGGATGCTAAGATGAGTACATTCTGCATACTGCGCCACACAAACACACACCTATACATAATGTATATACTGTACACCATGGACACCCCTTCAAATACAAATGTATGTGGACACCCCTTCAAATTAGTGGATTCGGCAATTTCGGCCACACCCGTTGCTGACAGGTGTATAAAATTGAGCACACCGCCATGCAATCTCCATAGACAAACATTGGCAGTAGAGCGGCCTTAATGAAGAGCTCGGTGAGTTTCAACGTGGCACCGTCATAGGATGCCACCTTTCCAACAAGTTAGGTAGTCAATGTCAAACATACTGTATATAGGTATATAGGTACCCAGACAATAACACACACGATGCATACACTATGAATACACGATACAAAGACACACACACCTCCCTCACCATCCCCAGTTGCTGGAGGCAATGTTATATAGAACACGTCCTTTGGGACTGGCACCGTGTAGTCATTAGTAGTGTTGGGGAGCAGTGCATAGCAAGACGTATGAAAAAAAGAGAGAATTCTGTACGTGTCTCTCATTTCTCTCCTCCTCGCTGTTGTCATGGAAACTCGATGATACTGACAGCAGTCCTGTCAGTTTGTCACACGGTCCTCACCACTTTGAAATCCGCCTGTGCCTGTATGTGAGTGTGTGTGTGTGTTCCGGGGCTGGCTGTATCAATGTTTTATTTATGGCATGATATGAAACTATTAGGAGAGGCCCAGAGACCACATTCATCTCTCACACAAAAGCAGTGCCGGTGTGTATGTGAGAGTGACTGGTTTGTAT